>NW_015622980.1:292953-408213 GCF_000320785.1 Rhodotorula toruloides NP11 | reverse complement strand
CCCTAACCCTAACCCTAACCCTAACCTGACCCCCGGCACTCCACCCACGCGTCGGCGCCGAGTGCACTGTGCAGACTCTGGATGAGGGCTAGCGGAAGGCGAAGGAGCGGGGACCTCGCGAAGAGGCGGATGTTTTTCTGCTTTCACAGCTGTAGATCCGGCTGCAAGACAGTTTTCCACGGCACCTGCTCGTCGTGAGAGGTCAACCCTGCGGCTCGAGCTATCCCTTGTACGAAAACGCCGTGCGCGACTTCCGTCGAGAGGTCGAGAGCTTGAGATACCGAAGGGGCGACGTTTGAGAAGAGATAGTGGCAACCCCGCTCACACTTCGGTATACAGCTGATGATGAAGAACGCGTGACTTGCAGCGACGTAGAGCAACAACATGAGAAGTGCAAGAGGTGACGAACGGAACAGGAAGCGGATCGAGTCAAGCGGACCGCGAGCTTTACGAGAGACCGAGCAACGCATGCGCCTTGATCAGCTCGTCGCACTCGGCGCCGGGATAGTCGTGCTCCTCGCCGCGCGACAGGTCGACGAGCTTGATCTTGCCCGTCTCGTGGTCGTAGGGCACGTTCTAGGGCTTGACGTCGCAGTGCTTGATGCCGACGGAGTGCAGCTTCTCGAGGCAAGCCATCACGTCGGTGCTGCGAGAGGTCACGAGTGAGCACCGGTCGAGATGATCCAAAGGAAGATGCGCACCGCTGCGCCAACGTCAACGCGCTCCACTCCTCGAAGCAGCGACCGTGCCGTTGAAGGATCAGGACCACGACGAGGCTGTTCTCCCAGCCGCCGATGTACGTCCCGACGAAGCGCGGGAGAACATTGACGAGCAGATGCCCGTACTTCTCGTACAAGATCCCCTCGTTCGCGATGCAACGGTTTTCGTACGCATCCTCGTTTGCCGACACCTTGAAGACGATCTTGACGTCGCACTTGCGTTCGGCGAGGCGGCCAAAGTGAACGTACGAGTGCTGGCCCGCCTCGCTCGGTGACGGCTCGACGATGACGGAGAGTGGCGGAATCGGGAGACGCATTGGAGGCGCAAGATCGAGCGTGTACGAGCCTGCGATGAGCTCGCGCAGCTCGTCGATGTCAAGGCGGCGGAAGGGAGGCTGGCGGACGGGCCCGCCGGGCGAGGAAACCGCGACTCCGATTCGGGAGAGACTTGCGACGGCGGCGAGAGCGTCGCTGCATCCTGCATCTTTAGCAGTGGAAGATTCGGGTGCGCGCTGAACGGTGGAAGGCGCGTCCTCGAGTGAGAGGTCGTCGACATCCGCTTCTTCGCGAGACACGGTCACGGTCCGACAAGATGGACCCGCCGCTGCGTCGAGGTCCTTCTGCAAGATCTCGGCCTGTACGGAGGTAGCGATCTGAAGATCTTCGGTGAGAGGCGTGCGAGGCGGGTACGCGAGGGGCGGCGAGGACGGGGCGTGAAAGCTGGCCTCGTTGAGAGCTTTATCGCAAGCTTCACCGTCGATGCGGTTGCCGGTCTCGAAGTCGCAGCGCCGAGAAGTACCCTGCGGAGGCGGCGGGGGTGCCGTCCTCGAGTCGATCATGCCCGCAGGAAGCTGGACGCGCGAAGCAAGGTCGACAGGCGCAAGGCTGCTCAGGTGCTGGAGAGCGTCGGCCCAAGTCGAGCCGGGATAGTCGGAGAGGATGCGCTGGCGAGAAGCGTCGACGAGGGCACGGATGTCGTCTTCGGTGCAGTCGTCGTCGAGCATCCAGAACGAGATGAGGAGATGGATGATGCCTTGCAGACGCTGCGACCGGCGGAAGAAGTGGTCAGTTGGAGCGCACAGACGCGGTTCGATCCCCAACTCACACGAGTCTCGTCCATGACTGCAAACGACACCGGCAGTCCGATTTCCACCGACTCCTTGACCGCGTAGAGCAACAAGTTCATCGAGACCGGAACCAGTAGGGGCGGAAAGACAGGATAGTTCGAGTAGAGGACCCCACCGGGCTCGTCGCGTGGCTCGACCGTCTTGCGGCGAGGAGAGTCGAGGTCGAGCCCCTCGAGCTTGAAGATTGTCGGAACGTCTCGCCTCTGGACGAGCGGGTCCGTGATGTCGATCGTCCCGAAGAGGCGGAAGACAGCGCCCATGCGCTCGAGGGTCTCGTAGAAGTCTTGGAAGCCGGGTCGGACTGGCGGAGGAGCGAACGGAGAAGGGGATTCACCGGAGTTGTCCGGAGGGTCTCGTTTCTGCGGCACGACGACTGCTGCGGCGCGCGCGCCTTCGAGCGTCGCAAGCCGGGCCTCCTGGTACTTGATCTCGTTCATGAGGCGGACGAGGACAAGGTTGGCATCGGGGATGAGGCGAAGCCGGCCGGCGTGAAATGCGGCGTGGTAGTGATTCTCCACTGCGGTGCAGACCAGCGTCAGCTGCAGCACCGTTTGATGTCGAGGGGATAGCCCACTGTTGATCCGGTTCGCGTCGCAGTTGATGTCCGCAAACGTCGGGACGACCTTGGCGTCGATCAGCCACTTGACCTGCGCGAAGGAGACGACTTGGCTCGTGAACTCGAGCGTCAGAGGGGAGAGCGCACCGCTCTCTGTCCTCTGAAACCAGTAACGTGACGCGCATCGCCCTCCTTCCCCTCGGTCAGGCGAGCGAACCTCAGAGGGCTGACGAGATGTGCCGATTGAAGCGCCACGCTCCTGTAGAACCCCGTGACTGCACTCCTCTCCACCGCCCCGATGATACCCCTTGCTTCGACTTCGAAGTGCGCATACATGAGATGCGAACTCGACGCCCAGTCCTCCTCCTGGTCGTCGAAAGTCTCCCTCTTGACCCACTTCGACTGCGCCTCAACATAGGACCAAGGGTCGCGGTACCCCTTGTGCGAGTACTCGAGCTCCATGGAAGACCTGACTGCCGCCGAACGGTCCGATTGCGGCTGCAGAGTGCCCGACGAGACAGCCCCTAAGCTTGATGGCATGGCGGATGTGGTGGGTCCGGCTCGGGGCACTCGGGACGTAGCAGGGTCGCTTCAAACGGCAGGTGCACTCTCGTGCAGGAATCGAGCGAGCGAGAACGGACTGGGCGAGAGAGGCGGAGAGGAGAGTTCGCGTCGAGGGAAACGCCTTGGGACAGCGGGCGCGGGTCAAAGCATGAAGAGGGGGTTCGTACAGTCGCAGCGATCAGTCCTAGCAGGCAGTCCGGCGGGAACAGCTGTGAGCGAGGTGCTCGTCGAAGGCCAACCCGCTGACGACAACCTCTCGCTCCTCCCACACCGCTCCCTGGCTCGTTTGCTGGCTAGACCCGCTTGCTAGACTCGGAAAAGGCACACTCCCACGACGACGAACGCGCCACCGCTTTCCCTGCCTCGCCTCGTCCCCTCCATCCCTCTCCACCGCCTCATCAGCGTCGACTTCGCTCACACGCCGCAGATCACCCGCGAACCACCTCAACCACTCTCGCAGACATGCAGGTCGACTCGCACAGCCGGTCGGATCCGCAGATGTACCTAACCCAGGCGCTGACGAGTCCGCAACTACCGGACGAACTCAAGCCGTTCTACCAGGCGTTTGAACGCTTCTGGTCCAACAGGTGCGTGACGACGCTGCTTACGACTCTGAACGAAGGGCGTGTCTGGGCTGCACGACCTGGCGATGCGTTGCGGGCGAGCTGGCCGGGACGGGGTCATCATCGGCGAGAGGCTGAGGAGGGCTTTCAGACGGATGCGAGGAGTCTTTGAAGGGTGCCACGCTGCGCAACAGCTCGTCACGACGTACTGGTCAACTCAGCGGCCGCCATTCCTTGGACCACACTGACCTCCTCCTCGTCCCCGCGCACACAGGCTCTGGTTCCAGCTCACCCGCACGATCGAGTCCTTCTTCGCCGTTCCCTCCTCCGCACCGTACCGAATCGACCTCTACGAGTCCTTCATCAAGGACTTTGCTTTGAAGCTCGACCCGCTCAAGCATGCGAGCATCGCAGTTGCCGTTGCGCGGACATACAATGGTGCGTGCGGGCGCACAACGGCCTCTCCCAAATTGGCGAGCTGACGGCTCGTGTATCGCGACGCCTATCGTACGCAGACGGCACCGCAGCAGTTTCCTTCCTCGACACCCTCCTCCCGACTTTCGACACTCCCGCAACCCGCGAACCTTTCGTCCTCGTCTCGATGGAGCGAGGTCACTTCCTCCTCCTTCTCGGCCAACCCGAAGCGGCAAAGGAGGCGATGGACCAGTGTCAGAAGGTGCTCGACCAGCTCGACTCGGTCGACTTGGCGGTGCATGCGAGCTTCTACCGCGTCAGCGGCGACTATTGGAAGGTGCGTTCGCGAGCGAGACGCTTCCGCTTGAAGCGAGCCAACTCAACTGGCTCCATCGATCTAACTCTAACGCGGTCGCTCGCAGGCGAAAGCCGAGTTTGCCGACTACTACCGCAACTCGCTCCTCTACCTCGCCTGCATCGACATCGACCGGGATCTGACGCAGGACGAGCGGGCGGAGCGGGCGCGGGATCTTGGGATCGCGGCGTTGCTGGGCGAGAGTTTGTACAACTTTGGCGAGCTGGTGCGTCGCACCGGATCCGCTTCAGTCATCTGATGTCTTGATAGAATGGCTGATCTTGCGCGATGTCTCTTTGGCGCACAGCTCCTCCACCCGGTGCTCGACTCGCTCAAGGGGACGCCGAACGAGTACATCCGGAGCCTGCTCTTTGCATTCAACAAAGGCGACATTGACAAGTTCCAGTCGCTCATCCCGGAGCTCGAGAAGGAGGTGCGCACGGCACCTACACCTCGCACGCCCGCTCTTGCGCTGACCCACTCTCGCCCTACAGCCCTACCTCCTGCAAAACCTCAACACGCTCCGACAAAAGATCTGCGTGCTCGCGCTGATCGAGGCTGTCTTTAAGCGACCGATTCAGGACCGCGTCGCGCTGCCGTTCTCGATCATCGCCAAGGAGGCGCAGGTGCCGGTCGACGAGGTCGAGCACTTGGTCATGAAGGCTCTCATGTGCGTTGCGCCGGCTTCTCGCTCTGGTCGGTTCTCTCGGCTCTCGTCAGAGACGGTGCTGACTGAAACTGGGAGTCTCCGCTACGCAGGCTCAACCTGATCCGCGGCACGCTCGACGCCTGCTCGTCCGTCGCGTCCATCACGTGGGTCCAGCCTCGCGTGCTCGACAAGACGCAGATTGGCGGGCTCAAGGACCGGCTCGGAGACTGGGCGGACAAGGTGCAGGCGCAGGGGGCGTTCGTTAGGGGCGTCGCGCCGGAGTTGTTTGCGTAGCGGTCTGCGAGGGGAGGGGATGGAACGCCTTTTGAAGTCGCGCTGAACGAAGCTGATGCCGCTTCGTCCTAGCGAGTCTCGCAAGCTGCACGAGTCGTCCAGGAAGAGAGAGGAAGGGATTGAAGGTCGCCCCTGTTCGAGCTCGCCGTTTGCCCAAGTCGCGCGCTCGTCTCTTTCCCTCGTTCCCCTCACTCGCTCGCACTTCCACGCTTTGAGGACTCGCGCTGTTCTCTCCACTGTCTTACAGACCTGCTCTGACCGTTACGACCGCCCGCACGCCGCGCCGACCCGCTCAGCTCGCCCGCGAACCTTTTCATCTTATCGACTCGCTTCGACCCAGATCGCTAGTACAGGAGCGTCCGAGTCGCACACAGGCTGCTGCAGGCCCACAGGAGGACATAGTGCTCGAGCGAAGGCGCCTACGTCCCGTTCGGTGCGTTCTCCCTCCTCACTTCCTCCTCAGCTCGCCCGCCTCGAAGGACGAGACTCGGTCCTTCAAGGGATGACAAAAACCACCACAACAAGATAGATAGGGACATCGGATGCCGTGTGCGGTGATGCCGACTACCAAACAATTCGCTAAATAGTAGCTGATTCGAAGGATCGAGGGCTTTCTTTGAGGCGGCGTGCGGGCAGAACAGACGGACCGGGTGCAGGACAGCGAGACTGACTTGTCTTCGACCTCCTTGCACAGGTCAGACTTGCGTACGGCAAGTCGAGTAACGTGTCAGCTGGCGTCTCCTCGAAATGCTGTTCTACTTGGCGTTTCCTTCGATTTCTTGGCGCGCTCTGTCTTCCATGCCGCACGTCACAATGTTGTCGCAATGCATCACACCGTCCAAACGATCCTTCCTTTCGCGTCGAGACAGCGAGATGAGAGATTGGATTCGGCTGCTCGCTTGCTTCGCGCTGTCCCCGCTTCTCCCTCCTCTGCTCGTCACGGAAGCAGTTTGAGAGAGTCGGCGCCCAGCTGGAACGCCTGCTCGCGACCAGGACGCTCACCGTCGCCTGCTGCACGTGCGGCCAAGTCCCGGGTCGATCGCCTTTGCAATTGCCTTCTTCTCGCTTTCTCTCCCTCGACCGCTTCGCAGGACTCGCTGCAACCGCCACTACGACGCTAGGTACCGCCACAATGCCCTCGACACCCGCGGCGGGCGCGCGCGACGACGGTTCAACCCACCTCGACCACTCCCCACCTCTCGACCGTCGCTCCATCCCACTCGCCGCACGGCTCGTCGAGACCGTCCGCGAGTACTGGGATCTCGGTTTTACAGTGTTTGGAGGGCCAGGCGTGCATGTGGTCATTCTCAGACGGAGGTTGGTGCCCAAGTGGGTGGACGAGACGACTTTCACAGACCGTGTGTACTCGCTTCTTCCTCGGGAGCTTCGGACGAGGAGGACAGATGTAGCTGACCATAGTCTTCCGGGCAGTATTCTCCCTCGGCAACGCCCTGCCCGGCCCCGGCTCGACCCAACTCGCCTTCTCGCTCGCCGTCGTCCGCAACGGCACGCTCGCGGGTTTCCTCGCCTTCCTGATCTGGTCCATCCCAGGTGCAGTAGGAATGGCCGGACTCGGCGCGGGCGTGCGCAAGTTCCCCGAGCGACTCCCGCCTATCGTCCTCGCCCTCTTGACAGGCTTGAACGCTTCGGCCGTTGGGTTGATCGCCCTCGCGGCGTACCAGCTCTCCAAGACCGCGATTACCGACCCAGTCACTCGCCTACTCGTCCTCCTTTCGGCGTCCTTCGGAATCTGCTATCACGCGCCATGGATGTACCCCGTCCTCGTCTTTGCAGGCGGGTTCGTCACGCTCCTCTTCGACTTTCGCCGGCAGATCCTCGGCCGACTTCCGACCGCGCTCAACCCGTATGCCATCCGAGCGCGCCGAAAAGCAGCTGCAGCGCCGCCTGAACCGCCGCAGGATCCGAATTACGATGTCGAGCTCGAGTCGCTGGGGGAGCAGCGGAGGAGCTCGACGGCTGAGGACGGTGCGCAGAGAGCAACCGAGGACGACGACAAGCCGCGCGGCGCAGAAGATCAAGCTGCGGACACGGTGCGCGCAACGCTCCGCCAGCGCAACGGCCCGTCCGTCCAGCCCCAGCCCTCCGCAACTCCCGCCTCGTCCGTCGTCGACGCACCCTCAACCGAGCGCAGCACGCCAATCATGGTCTTGAACCGCAAGATCGCCTTTGCGCTTGGAGCAGGATTCATCGTCTACCTCGTTACGATCATCGTGGTGCGGTCGCAACTCAACAACCCGCCTCGCGCGCTCGACTTCTTTACGAATATGGTCATCGGCGGGACGATCATGTAAGCCGGGTCCGAGATCTTCTCACTGTGGACGACCAGCTGACCACTTCGGACCGTCTCTCCTGCGCGTTGTTCTCGATTTTTCCGGCAGCTTCGGCGGCGGACCGGTCGTCATTCCTCTCCTGCGACAATACACGGTCCAGCCCGGCTGGGTCGAGTCGCGCGACTTCCTGCTCGGCTTTGCAATCCTCCAGGCGTTCCCGGGCCCGAACTTCAACTTTGCCGTCTACCTTGGCGTCCTCTCCCTCCCGCACAATCCAGGTGCGTTGCAGCGGCATGTCTTGAGGAGCTTTCAGAAGTCGCTGACGGCACAAATTCTCCCGCGCAGTCCTCGGCGCCTTCCTCGGTTGGGTGGGCATCTTCTCCCCCGGCATCATCCTCAAGCTCGCGCTCCTCCCGCTGTATCACACCTGGCGCAAGCACGCGGTCGCTATCTCGGTCTTGCGCGGACTGAACGCTGCGGCGGTCGGGCTCGTCTACACGGCCGTCTGGCAGCTCTTCCTCGGTGCGCTGCGACTGCTTCATTACCCTCGACTCTGAGCTCACGGTACGTGCGCGCAGTCGGCTACATCTACACGCCCGTCTCCGGCAACATTCCCACCCAAGCCTCCGCCAGCGGTCCGTTGACCTCCGATCCGTTCTGGGGCGTCGTCGCAAGCTTCGCATTCGTCGCGACGCAGTGGTACAAGTCTCCGCCGGCTGTGACGATTGTCGGAGGGGCGTTGGCGGGGCTGGCGTGGTTTGGGGTTGTCGGGGCGAGGGGGGTGGAGAGGCAGCAGTTTTTCGGGTGAAGGTGAGTTGGCGCTGACCTTTCTGATCACGGTGCTCCTCTCGCCCCTCGTCGATGCGATACTGACTTTGTCTGGCGTACATTTGTGTCGAAGCGGCGTGGGCTCGTCGGACAGGACGGTGACAAGAACGGTTGACCCTAACCTCCTCCTCCCTCGCCCATCTCCCCACGACCTTTCTCAGCGTGTACGTAAATCTGCAACGTCGCCTTGGGTTATTCTGCGGGCCTATGCCACAAGAGAAGCAGTTCCTCCTCGCCTGCGAAGCGAATCGACCTGCATGTCCCGCTCGAAATCGGCTCTTCCTCTCGCATCTCCCTTGCTTCGCCCTCTGTCCATCGAGCGTTCTGCTGTACTTCCTGCTACTTTGCTCACTGTCAGGTTCACCCTGTCTGCTACACCGCCTCGTTGCCCTTGTCCCGCTCGTCGCCTCGGTCTCTTCACTCTCCCTCTCTCTCGCCAGCTTCCTCAACCTCGCTTACACTCTAGCTACGATGGGACTCGCCTCGAAACTCTCCGCTGCAGGGATGCACACGCCCGGCTCCGCCGCCTCAGGCCCTCCCCCTCCCTCACAGCAATTTGGCCACCCTCCCCCTCCCGCGCAGCAGAGCCCGTACGGCCAGCAGCAGCAGTACGGACAGCAGGGACCGCCCCCGGCTTACTCGCAGGGTGGTGAGCGAGCCTTCTTGGGTCTTTGACGCCTTGCGAGACGGTGCTGAGCGAGATGGGCGATGAGGCGATGTGGGGAGGAGGAGGGCGGGTTCTCCGAGATGGGCGGCGCGGGAGCACGGTGCGACGACCGGCATGGGTTCGTGAGGCTGTATGAGGAGACGGACGGATCGAGCGAACACCACCGCTGCCTTGCGCCATCCAACTCGCCCCGAACTTCATGACGAACACTTGGCGACTCGCTCATTCCCTCGACCTCCTCCGATCTCGTTTGCTGACCCAATACCGCCATTTGTATTGGACAGGCTACGCCCAACCGCCCGGCCAAGGCGGAAAGTCGCAGTACGCCCCGCCGTCCGGCGCTCCTCCTCCTCTTCCTCAAGGTCGTCCGGGCGGAGGTGCGTTCGAGCGGTTGCGCTCTTCTCGCGTTCTCACTCGAACGGTATGAGCACGAGACTGACAGCCCCTTCGTGTGCAGGTTCCTCCTCCTACGCCCCTCCGCCTGGCCCGCCTCCCGCTCTTCAGCCTGGGTATCCCCAGCAACAGCAGCAACACGGCTACGGCCAGCCCCCTCAGCAACAACAGTACGGTCAGCAGCAGCAGTACGGCGGCGGAGGAGGATACGGTCAGCCGCGTCAGCAGCAGTACGGCGCGCCTGTGGGAGCGCCTCCTCCGTCGGGCGGAGGAAGCGTCACGTTTGAGAGCATCATGCGGTTGCTCCAGTTCACGGTGCAGGACCAGGTGAGCAACGTTTTCTCTGTTTCGTGGTGACGTCCGTCGCGAGAGCTTGGTCGCAAGGCCGACGTCCCGACGCCCACCTCTCCCTTCTTCTCCCGAACACCTAGACTGACCCTCTACGTCGCTTGTACTCTCGCAGAAATTCCAAGCCTTCTACCCCTCACCCCAATCGCTCGAACCCGTCGCGCACCGCATCGTCCAGAGCGGCATGATCCAGCACCTCGCGCAAGCGTGGCGCCTCCCGCTCGAGATTGCTGTCGACCTCGCCAAGCTTGCGCTATGCGATGTGATCTTGTACATCGACGACTCGGGATCGATGGGTGAGCCGGCCTTTCGCATGCTGCTGTCGTGCAGGCCTTTGACGTTCATCAGCGCTGACTGCTCCGCTGCCTGCACCTCCTGCATGACCGACGCTCACAGCCTTCGAGGAAGGCGGCTCGCGCATCGACGACGCCAAGCTCATCATCTCTCGCGTCGCGCAAGCCTGCTCGGCGTTCGACGACGACGGCATCCAAGTGCGGTTCATGAACTCTCGGATCGAGGGCAACAACATCCGCACAGAGCAAGAAGCCGTCGCGCTCGTCAACCAGATCAAGTTCTCGGGTTTGACGCCGCTCGGAACGGCACTCGACTCGAAGGTCCTCCAGCCGCTCGTTCTCGGTCCCGCTCGCGCAGGCCAGCTTCACAAGCCCGTCCTTGTGATTGCCGTCACGGATGGCGCGCCAGGCGGAGAGGACCGCCACACGATCGTGCGCGTGCTTGTCCATGCGAGCAGGTTCTTGCAGCAGACGAGGTACGGCGCCGATGCGCTGTCGGTCCAACTGGCTCAGGTGCGTGCGGGCGGAGCTATCTCTCTGTGAGGACAGCTCATTGCTCACAATGTCTCCGCCATAGATTGGCAACGACATGAAGGCCCGCGCCTTTCTCGAGGAGATCGACTCGCACCCGGAAGTCGGCGGTCTCGTCGACTGCACCTCGTGCGCCGGCCTCTTCCCTGTTGGATCTCAATCCGCACTGAAGCCCTTGCGTACCGCAGGAACTACGAGAACGAGGCGGACGACTTGGCGAAGCAAGGTTCGTCTGCCTCTCGCCATCTCCCGCTTCTCCACTGACTTCGCTCCGACCGGACAGGCGTCGAGCTTACGCCGGAGCTTTGGCTGATCAAGCTGCTTTTGGGCGGTATCGACTCTAGGTGAGTTCGGCATCGCACGAGCACCCAGAAACGAAGTTGACCTGTCTTCTCTCGCGCAGCTACGACAAGACGTGCGTTCCACCGATGCTCTCTCGCCTTCACAGAGAAGCCGGAGCGATCACTAACGCCTCACTTCTTCCCGCAGCGACGAGAAGTGAACGTCCTCGACTTTTTCTCGCCTGAACGCGAAAGCGGACTCTCGCCCCTTGACCACTCTCCAGCCTTACCCGCGAAGTGCTTAATCAACGACCACCATCACCGAATGCTGTCCATACCTGTACTGCCCGTAATCAAGCCCATCTTGCCGATCCGAACTCCTTCCGAACGAAACGCGGAAGTGCTGCTGTTAACCTTCGACCGTTCGCTCTCGCATCCCGCACAGCGCTTTGCTCGTCCGCTACCTACTCTCTTAGCCCGTCTGCACGACCGCGATACTCTCGAGCCATCCCTGCACCTCTGTCCTTTCCCTCTCCTCCTCGACGTCACCTCTTCGCTTCTTCACTCGTCCACAAGCTCGGATAGCTCGCATGTCCTCTTCCACCCCTTCCCGCTCTCCAAACAACTCGACAGACACGCCCAACACCCTCGCGAACACCCACGACCCCTCTTCGACCCTCATCAACAGTGCGCCCTTCGAGCCGTCCTCCAGCGCGACAACACCCTCGAGGAAGGATAGGAAGGGCAAGGGTCGTGAGAAGGAGGGCTTCGGGTGCGTCTGCTTGTCTGTCACGTCTATCGGAGCCGTGGACAGGGAGAGGCGGGCTTCGAGGGCGAGCAGTGGCTGTGCTGAACGTGTGGGATTGCGGGAGGCGTTTGGACAGGATGGCTGGGCACAATGTGGATGATAGAACTGGTTACAGCTCGGGGGAATGCTCAGCTAGCGAAAGGTGGAAGATCACAGCGACTCACACCTCCCCCTCGCCCGCAGATCCTCCCCAATCGCCTCCCTGCCGCTCGAACTGCTCGCGCACGTCTTCGCACACCTCCCTCCGTACGCTTTGGGGACGTGCCAACTCGTCTGTCGGGCGTGGCATGATGTTGTTGTCGACGAGGCGAGCTGGCGAGTGCGTTTCTCCCTCCTTGTCCCGGCTGAAGTGTGCCCGCTGATGCACTCTGGGCCGAACAGACTGCCTTTGAGACGTACTATGGTGTGACTCCGGACTCGCTCGGCAGGCGGACAGAGCCGTCTTCGTGGCGGTCAGAATACATCTCGAGGGTCTCACTTCTCCGGTGCGTTTGATCACGTACGCTCGGATTCACCCACACTCACAGCATTTCGCAGACAATGGCACCGCGCCCGAACGCCCACCATCATTCACAACCCCTCGCTTGGCGCCCTCTCGCACGTCCACATCAGCCTTCCTTCCGCGTCTTCGCCCATGCCCGGCACTTCGACTCCTCCCGCCTCGCCTCGCACTGCCGACACCACCTCCCTCACCTCGGCCACCCTCCTCTCCCTCTCACTCGACATAGGTGCAGCTGTCCACTCATCGCCCTTCACCGGCAAAGTCTCGAAACGCCCGCTCTTCGCCTCGCCAGTCGACCACCTCGGCCGCCCTCTCGGTCTCCCCATCGTCTCAGCGACCTCCGTCGGTGTCTCCATCGACGGCACCAAGATCGTCTGGGGCATGCGAGACGGCAGCCTCCGCTTCGTCAACTCGTCGCCGACTGGCGGGCGTGGAACAGCAGGCGGGACGATCGAAGCTGGCGAAGTGCGGTCCTTGCCGGACGCGCATCGCGAGGGCTCGGCTATCCAGGCAACTGCGTTCAGCGGCGCTGGCGGGACCGGCGGAGGACGGATGATGGGCGGCATCAAGCAACGGACGGATGTGCTCGTGACGGCGGGAGCGGACGGTGTCGTTGCAATCTGGAGCTTGACGATCCCTGCAAGTGTGGCGGGAGCAGCAGGAGTACGGGATCGTCCGCCTGTCGCGGTCAAGGCATGGCAGGGAAGGTGGGACGTCGCGCTCGATGCGGTACCGGCTACTGCGACCGGCACGGCGGCTGAGGCTGCACCGCGACGGAGGGTCAAGGCGACGTCCATCGCCTTCGACTCGGGCTGGGTCGGGCGGTATCACGGTCGACCAGCGAGCATTGCTGTCGGGCGGAGCGACGGAAAGACGGTCGTCTGGCCCGCCGTCTACATCGACGAGGAGAAGCCGACTACGGCTACCGAAGCGGACGCGCAGGTTTTGCCGGCGGGACAGGGCGGAAAGATCGATTACCTCGTCTTGGATCCGCCGTCGAATCCCTCGGCTTCTCTGTCCCTCCTCGTACACCAAGCCGACTCGCCCGCCTTCTCCCGCTTCGTCTTCTCTCCGTCTAGTCCGCCCATTCGCACGACCTTCGGCCATCCTCAGCCGGACCACCTCTCCGCACTCACAGCCTTTGCCGTCGACTTTGATGAAGCGGCGACCTCGACCGCGTCTGTCCCCTCGACACCGGCAGAAGGAAGGATCTCCTTCCCTTCGCGACCTCGTCTCTTTACGCCATCGGCAAGCTCGTCCAGTCTCGCATTCCCCTCCCTCTCTCGCTCGACTTCGGCGTCCTCGGTCTTCCCGATCTCGACAGGCGCAGATGCCGCATCGGCCGGCTCTTTCGGACAGCGAAAGTACGTTGCGGCGGGTGACAAGGACGGCCGCGTGTTCTTGTGGAACTGGGAGACGAAGCAGAGCGAGGAGGAACAGGAGCGGGGCGATCTCGTCGCGCCGTCTGTGCAGGTCCAGGGGCTCGAGATTGATGGTGGCGGAAGCGCGAGCAAGGTGACGGCGCTCGAACTGACTGACGCAGGCGTCTTTGTCGGAGGGTGCGTCCGCGTTTCTCGTCGACTTTGAACCAGATCTAACTCTCTTGTACGCAGCCTCGACGGCACCCTCCGCTTCTACTCGACCCTCGGCACCGCCCACCTCCTCCAGCCGCCCATCCGCTCCTTCCGCGACCGGACTGCGCCCCGGCATCCGTCCCGAATGCTCGCACAGGGTTTGATCGCCGACGACGAGGAGAACCGCTGGCTAGTCTCTCACGTCCGAGCCAGTCGCGAGGCGGTTGTCGCTGCGATTGGCGGGCGGATCTTGGCTTGGCGGACGAGCAGCGACGTCAAGAAGAAAGGTATCAAGGCGGCGGGAGGAAAATTGACGGCGCGGCAGGAGCGGTTCAAAGGTAAGTCCGCCTGGACCATGCTCTCAGGAGCTTTGCACTGACACCTCTCCTCGGCAGCCAACATGGAGCTGCAGCACCAGGTCCGCGAGTCGATTAACGCCCTCTCTGCCGAATCCGCCGCACGGCTCGAAAGGCGCAGAGAGGAGGAGCGAATGTCGCACGACCTGGGTCTCCCGCCGACCCTCGACAACATGACGGAGGAGGAGGCGGTCGCCTACGCCATGCTCTTGTCGATGGACGAGCAGGAGGCCAAGCTGTTCGAAAACTTGGAGGAGGAGCCGGACTGGGAGCAGGTCCCGGACGAGTTGCTCGACTCGGACGGGCTCGTGCTCGACGAGGACTACGAGCTGTTACAGGCATCAACGTCGGCTGTACATGACGAGGCGGAACACGACGATGACCGACTCTCGCAGGCGACCAGTCGAGGAGGCCGCCGGCCCTCACAGGCGCCCTCACCCGCCAGCTCCCTCTCCGTGCCGTCATCACCCTTCCTTGGCTCTTCGCTCTCGCATCGCTCGTCATCGTCGCCCTCGTCTCGCGGCGTCTCGTACAACTGGAAACCGGTCTCGCCCTCGCTCCGCGCCCTCGGCAGCCCACCCTCCTCCTTCAACCCGCACGCAAAGATACACATCAGCCCGCGACTCGGGCCGACGTACGGTTCGACAGGTGCCGCCTTCACGAACGACCCTATCCCCGACATGAGCCCGGAACTCTGGCCGGTCGCCTCGTCTCCCGCCTCTCCTCCTGGCGCCTCGTTCGGTGGACGGAGAACCTCAACCGGCGCAGCTTCCCCTCTCTCGCCTGCCACGACGCTCTCACCTTCAATGGCCGCGGTCGCAGCGCCGAGCGGCACGCCTGTCCGTCGCGGCTGGTCCGAAGTCGCTCGCTCAGCCGCCTCGACTCCCGGTTCCGCCTCCCCGTCTCCAGCTTCCCGTCTTTCGACTTCGCCCAGCGCCGCGACCTCGTGGCCCTCTCCGCCGTCGACGTCGTCCCTACTCGCGGCCCAACTCCGGCAGAGCGAGATCTCGGCCAAGGCGGACGAGGCTCTGCGACGACAGCAGCAGGAGGAAGAGGACTTGCGGTACGCGCTCGAGCTGAGCATGGTCGAGGAGGCGAGTAGGCTGGAGATCTGAGTTATGGCAACATGCGGAACGCCGCGGCGGGTTCACTCGCTCCTGTCACATCCTCTCGGCGACGCTCTTTCGCTCTTCGGCATCACTACTTTCCTGACAGATGCACACTGCGACGCTCCAAGCTTGCGGATGTCGATGAGGCCTCGACTCGGCACGATGCGCCTTCATCGCCGGACGATGCCTGAGCGCGACGCAGGCTCCTTCATCCTTCCGCTCCTACTACCGACCTCTCACGACTACGAGCGCTTGCTGACGACTCCTGACGACCTCTGACGACCCTCACGACCCCTCAACGACCGTAACGACCTTCTCCCCCTCCGGCTTCTTCCCATTCGGCTTTGCTCCGTCTCGATGAAGCTCCACTTCGCTCCGATTGCGATCTTTCTGGCGTTTGCGGCCACGGCTGCTGCTCTGCCTGCACCGACGGGCGTCGCGTTCCTCGCGAAAAGGCAGTACAAGCTCGGCAATATCCCCTACTTCCCTCAGGAGATTCCCTCCTGCGTCGGTGAGTCTCTCTTCTCCCTCCTCCGATGCAACCGCGCTAACGCTATCATTGAAAACAGCGTGCGAGCCGGAGTGGACGAGTATCTCGAGTTGCGCCCGCGCGGCGGCGGCTTTCAAGGTGCGTTCGGACGAGCTCGCCCAACTTAGCCATCCCAGACGCTGACTCGACGTCATGCAGGACTGGAAGCAAGTGCGTGAGTCGCATAATTGAGGAGTCGCGCAGACTGATGAGGGCTTCCTCCCGCAGATGCTCTGTGCGTTGCTACCGCTTCTTTACCGTCGAGACGCCCGCTGACTCTCGTTCGCTTTCGACGACCCAGTCAACCCCGTCTCGTTCGTCGACGCCATCAAGTGCGCATGTACCGACACTTTCTCCTCCGCCTGTGCGTTTTGGCTGCCATCCCGTGCCTCATGCGCAAACGAGGAGCTGCGAGTATAGTCTGCCTTCTCCTGATCACTTCTCCTCCTCGCAGACCCGCAATGCGTCGACTGCTTCGTCCAGACGAACCAGTGCGAGGAGTATCTCGGCGTCCCAAGCCTCGAGGCCAACTCGTCGAGCATGTCCGTCCCTTTCCCCTCGCTTTCTCCGTGGCTTTGACATCCGGCGCAGACGACTACTACGAAAGCGGGCTGACACGCTCTCGCAAACGCAGCTTCGACGGTATGCGCAACGTCTGCGGCTTTGGCTCTGCGCTCCTCGGCGGCGTCGCAACGTCTTAGGCGGCGAACAACATCTCCTACACCTACAACGGCGCGCTCAATGCTTCTTCTCCTCAGTCCCCGCTGCTTGGCTGACAAGTTTGGCTTGCAGGCACCCCGAATCAGGGCTATCCGACCGCAACTTCGACGGGAGTCGGCGGGATGGATTATGGCAGCGCGGAGGGAGTTAAGAGCGGTGCTGCGCGTCTCAAGAATGGACTTCTCGGCGCGGCATTATCAGTTGTTGTCTGCATGGCCGGCGTAATGCTGCTTTGAACGTCCTCAAACGGTGACTCTCCCCCGTCGTTCCTCGCCGTACTGTCTTCCCCTCTCTTTGGGTTCTCTCAGTCCTGTATTGCGAGACAGATACATCGCGTCGAGAGTAGACGGCGTCTCACGAGGTAAACGCGAAGGCGAAAACGATGAAACGGGCGCAAAGCGACTCTTTTGATAGCAAGCACGGCAACAAAGCAGAACAGACGCGACCCCACTCGCCTTCCACCTACACATCCAATCCGTGCATCGTTCCTCCGTTCGCCTGTCCGGCCGCCTCTGGCTCGTTGCGGTCGCCACTCGCCTTCCCAGCCTTCAAGCGAGTCGCCGCGGCAGCCTTCGAGCTGGTGAAGCCGAGGCGAGTCGAGCGAGCACGAGTGGGTGCGGAAGACTTCGTCGATGCGGTAGTCGAGCGACGAGAGCGCTTGGCGGCGGGTTCGGCGTCGCCCTCGTCCTCCTCCTTCGGCTCCGCCTTGACCTTCCTCCCGCGACCCTTCTTCGGCTTAACGTGCTCCTCGGCCGACTCATCGCGCGGCATCCCCTCCTCGTCCTCCATCTTGACCGCCTCGCCCTTCCTCGCACCCAACTCGGCGACCCTCTCCTCCGCCGCGTCCGGCAACGGCTCAAACTCGATCTTCTCTGCGCCTTCGGCGTGCGCGAAACCGACTGTTTGGCCCGCCTCGTCCTTGACCGGCACCTCCTCCGCCTCCTCCGTCTTCTTCCCCTTCGCCCCTCCGCCTCCGCCTTTGTATTTCCCCTTGACCCGCTTCACGAGATGATCAATCGGACACGTCTCGACGAAATCCATCGTCGTAACGCCATTCGCAGCGCATCGGACACACCCACGTCCATGTCGGACGAGAAGCGAGTGAAGCGGGTACTTGAGCTGGGAGGGGAGGAGGTGGTCGAGGTGGTAGAAGGCTTGGTCGCGGGAGGGAGGAGCGGCGGTGGAGGTTTGGCGGGTGGGCTTCGAGGGAGAGGAGGAGTCCGAGGAGGAGAGGGTGTACACGGAGCCGTTCGGAGGGAGCCAGCCGAGCGAGAGTGAGAGGCGGTGGACGTGGCTGCGGGTGGAACATCTCGTGAGCTACGGTGACATGAGAGCAGAGAGACGGGCACGCACGTGTCCACGGCGAACGAGTCCCTCCCGAGGCAGAAAAGCAGCACACAGCTCGCCGTCTTGATGCCGACCGAATCAAAGCTGATCAACTCGTTGAGCGCCTCCTCGTCGCTCTTCCCATGCAAGTAATCGAGGCTCAACTCGCCCTCGCCCGGCTTGAGGCCGAGCTCGCCGACGTTTCGAGCTTCGAGGCGGTCGAGGATACCCATGATCGCCTTGGACTTGTTGCCCGCGAGACCGCCGCAACGGATCGTCTCTTGCAGCTTGGCTTGGCCGCCGACGAGGACGGCGCGGTAATTAGCGCGGCCGTAGATCTGGTCCATCTGGACCTGCGTGGAGGGGAGCGATGGTCAGCAGGAGGAAGCGGCTGAAACGCTCGACCCGGTCACACCTTTGCCGCAGTACTGTTCTTGCTCGTCGTGTTCTGCGAGAGAATCGTCCTGCACGACGCACAGAACCCGTCAGCCCAGCCGATCTCGAGCGAAAGAGTCAAGTCCGTCCCCGCCGCACCTCACAAGCGCATCCAACACACTCGGCACCTGCCCGCACCCCGCCGGCGCATCCTCCTTGTCAACCAGCACGTTTGGCCTCGTCGGCATTCCATGCACGCTAGCGAGCAAGTCGCACACCTCCTGCGCTTCTTGCGGAGTCGGGTGCTGCCAATGCGGGAAAGGCGTCTGAGCTGCGCGGGACGATGCGTGGAGAGAGAGTTTCTTGAGTGCCGAGGCGGGAAGGGTGGGCTTGGGCTTGTCTTCGTCGGCGGTGGGAGTCGACGAGGGAGGGGGAGTGGCGGAAGACGAGCGCTTGATTGTGGCGGTCGAGGAGCGCGCTCGTTTCGCTGGCGACATCCTTGCGACGTTTGCGAGCTGTCTGAGTGAGCGAGTGAGCAACAGCGTGAGTGCGGGAAGTGCGAGAGCGAGAGAAGCGGAAGTCGATGTCGGCGAGCGGGGCCAGTCGCGATGAGACACCGCTCGACGACGTCGGCGACAAAATTCGGGAATCGCTTCAGCGGGCTGCGAGTGCGAGGACGAGGGTGAGCCAGCGGCGTCAAGAAAAAGCTGATTCAACAATCGCCGAGAAGAGCGAAGCAAAAGAAGCGAAGCGACGGTCTTCGACCTGAGAAGGTCAAGGTCGACGTTGCGAAGCGGGTTTGCAAGCGAATTCTGGGTGTGTACAACGACAGGCGGGAGTTGGAAGAGTCGCGGAAAGGGGCTGGATCAAGCGGCGTCGACAGCGGCGAGGCGGGAGAGGAGGTCGGCTGCGAGCGCGAGACGAGCGCGGATGTCAGCCTTCGTCTCATCGGGCGAGCGTCTTCGACTTCCGCCACGCAGTCGACCGCGCTCGTCACGACGGTAATCGCGTCCGACAGACGAGGGAAAGCCTCGCGACGCACCATTCTCGTCCCTCCTGTCGCTGACCTCCTTGTTCAACTCCTTGACCTTGCCCGCCAGTCGCTCGATAACGAACTTGTTCTGCTTCAACTCGGCCCTCAGCTTGTCCATCTCTGCCGTGCCGTTCCCCGCCGTCGTGCTCGGCGACGGCGTCGGAGCCGGCGTCGATGCGCGAAGCTTGACCTCTTCCTCCTCCGCCTTCTTCCGCCTCTCCGTTTCGGCCCTCAAGCGTCCTTCCAGCTCCTTCTTCTCCCTCTCAACCACCTCCAGCCTCCCCTCCAGAATCAACCGATCCGCCTCGGCCATCTCCCTCTCCCTCTGCTCGCTCCCTCCTTTCGCCGGACTAGTCGAGGCGAGGTGTGCGCGCGCTTCGGCGAGCTCGGCGAGGGTCGAGTCGAGTTGCGTTTGGAGAGAGGCGCGGGCCGAATTGGATTTGTCGAGGTCTTCGAGGAGGAGGGCCTGCAAGCCTCGCAATCAGTGCGCATCTCATCAGTACCCGCTTGGCTTTCACGACAAGAAGGCGCGGGGGGAACGACGCACGACTCGACGACTCGGTTTCGCGTCCTCCCTGCGCCGTTTCTCCCTCTCAACCGCCTCATCCCGCTCTTTCTCCAACTCCCTGACCCTCGTCCTCTGTGCGTCCGCCTCGCGGCTCGCTTCCACAGCCCGCTCGAGCGCGTCAGCGAGCTCGTTCCCGGAAGCGACTTGCTGCGACGATTCGAGTGGGTCAATCGCGCTGGCGGAAAGCAGAGGGGGAGGGGAGAAAATCGGACCTGCGTCGCTAAGGCTTCGAGCCTGTCGAGGTTGGACTGCTGCTGCTCGACGGTCTTCTTCAACTCGCGGTTCTGTACGATGCGCGCGAGAGCTCGCGTAAGTCCCTGTCGGCTGCTCAAAAACGAGCGATCGGACGCACCTCCTGCACCACTTCCCTCCTCCTCCCCTCTTCCTCCCTCCTCTTTCCGCTCTCCTCTCTCTCCCTCTCCCGTTCCTTCAGAAGCGCCCCCCTCCACCCCTCCACAAGACACTCATGCACCCTCGCCCACTCTCCTCCCCCTCCTCCCTCGCGGGCTTTCTCAACCATCGTCAGGTACGCCGCCATCTTTAGCAGAAGAGGAGGAGAAGTGAGGGGCAGGGAGGGGGGAGTGAGGAGGGTTGAGAGGAGGTAGATGAGGGAGGAGGGGAGGGAGGGTGGGAGGTGAGAGGCGGGATGGGGGAGTATCTGGACTCGAGGAGGGTGTCAGCCCCGAGCGCGTGGGTGACGAAGAAGGAGCAGAGAGAGAGAGGAAGACAAACACACCTTCTCCTCCCAAACCTCGAGCAACCTCCGCTCCACTCTCTCCGTATCCTCCCACTCCTCCCTACTGACCCCAACGACTCCCAACGCATGTTCAACCACCGCATCCACCGACGCTCCCATCGGCGCCATGAGCGGGCTCGGGTGAAGAGAGGAGATTGGATAAGCGGAGGAAGGGAGGGAGGGGATGTATCCTGGGTAAGGGGCGGGTGAGGGGTAGAGATGGAAGGGGACTGTGGGAGGAGCGGGCGGGGGAGCGGTGTGTGCGACGGAGGGGATGGGGAACGTTTCTGGCCGAGGGGAGGGTTGTCAGACGACTGGTTCGTCCTGCGCAGACCGGTTCCCCTGACCGCCTTCCATCCCTTTACCTTCGCCTCGCTCCTTCCCCTCGTTTGTCGCGATCGTATCCACCTCGCGCGCACGCTGGAAACTGCAGCCGTCGCCTTCGGTTCGAACGTCCTCGCGAGCGGCGATGGACGACGAACCGGCACCTGAGGCTGACTCGTCGGCGCGGATGGAGCGGCGGATGCTGAGAGCGCCGCAAGCGTCGGACGTGTAGGGAGCGAAGCTGGTGCGGGCGGGAGCGTCGAGGGGGTCGTCCCAGTCGGAGGAGGAGGAGGGGGAGGAGGGGGAGGCGGCGATTGCTGTCCCGTACTCGTCCGCACCGCCGTATTCGCGCGAGCCGACTCGAGTCTCTCGCGGAATGCCTTTGCGCGGTCGAATGCGGTCGTTGCGGCGACTGGATCGGCGGGAGACGAGGATGTTGGTGCGGGAGACGAGGAGGACGAGGAGAGGGATGAGCCGGTGCGGTAGGTCGGCGGTGGGGGCATGGCACTTGGGCGAGTCAATGCGAGAGTCTGAGCAGTCTTTTGAGCTGAATCAAGCGAGTTGCGAGCGATGAGAGTGCGAGGACGAGGTGAACGAGGCCGGTGCGCTCGCCTCGCCTCGTCGGGTGGACCCGTTCAAGTCAGTACCTACGATGCAAGACGATACAAGTGTGATGCAGCTGTCTATGGATGCAACGAAGGCTTCTACCGCGCACACTCTCGTCCTCCTGCTCGTTCCAGTCTGTATCGAAACTTTTGGCCAAGTCCTTCGCTCGCTGACTCGCTTTCCTCGCTCCTCGTCTTCATCCAGCTCTTACGCGTGCTTGCCGAGTGACACTGCTGACACGCAGACCCTCGGCACCGTCGCACTGCCCGCCCGGCGACCTCGCTGCTGACGCGCCCGTGTTTACGACGCACCTCGCTCGCTCATCGGACCACTCTCAGCACCTCGCTCCCTCGCCCTCTCCCTCTCGCTGTACGCTGAAGTCGACTGCACAGCACCCTTACACGCACGCAAACCCACTCCATTCGCAGCCCGCAGCTCGCAGCGACGACCACCTCACTCGCTCGCTCGTCTCCCGCTCGCGCCGGTTCCCACGGAGTCCTCGGACGCGGGCTGTACGCACCCGGTACGCCACCCGCGCGGTCTGAACTAGCTTTCTTGCACTCACCTCTTTGCGCTCGAACAGCCCCGACGCCCTCTCGAGCCAGTTGACCCTCCATCGAACCGATGACATCCTCAATACCCGCACGACCAACCTCATCCCATTCTTCGTCTCAACCTCCCCTCTCCGCTCCACACCAACCACAAACACCCCACTCTCCCGCCGCGGCCCCCCCACCACCGCCAGACCTATTCGTCCTCGTCCGTCCACCCCCAGGCTCGTCCGCGCACCCCTTGAACCTCCAAGTCCAGCTCCTCGTTCCCTCGACCGCTCATCGTCCCTCAGGAGCCGGTGGAGTGAGCGCAACGAGTTTGGACAAAGTCGCCGGAGCGAGCGTGAGTAGGGATGGGGACGTCGGGTCCGTCGAGGGGGCGGGAGGAGGCTGGAGAGCGAGTGGGAGTTTCGAGAGGGCGAGGAGTTCGTCCCGAGGCAGGGCATCGCCGGGGAGTGCGCGGGTCTCTCGCTCGCCGAGTCTGAGCTCACTCGCGTCTGGGCGGAGCGGGTACAGCGTGTATTCGGGCGAGAGCGGGGTGACTGGGACCAGTTCCGCAACGGGCACGGGCACGGGGACGGGGAGCGGGAGGAGGAAAGTCACGCCGTTGTTGAACCTGGCGTTTCATTCGGTCTTGCCGACGGTCGTCACGGATGCAGGTGCGTTTGCGCTCACAGACGCTTTCTCTCTCTTCCCTTTTCCCACGCAGGAGAATGCTCACACTAGTTTGCGGTCTGCAGGAACGGACCAACGAGTCGCGAAGTTCGCCAAACGCGGCGTCGAGTTCACCGGACTAGCCATCTTTGACCCGGTCGACCTCGCACTCGCCAACTCTCCCTCTGCCTCTACTTCCTCTGGCGTCGCTTCTCCGCCCGCGTCGAGACTTAGTCCGACTCCTTCACGCGCGACAAACGGCGCGACAAGTGGAGCGGGGGGAGGAGGTTTATTGGGCAAGTTTAAGCGGTTTTCGTTCAACCCCGCCCCATCCGCCTCTCCCTCCTCTCCTTCTCCATCCGCACCCGACTCGCGCTCCTCAAAACTCTTCTCCTCGCTCTCCGCCGCTCCTGCCCCCTCATCACCCTCCAAACCAGCCCCCGACTCTGCCCCCTCCGGCCCATCTCCACACACGCTCCCCCTCCTCCGAACCGCCTCACCACCCCATCCCTCCGCCCCTCCGCCCCCCGAGAATCGCGAGAAAGGCTATGCGTTCGTCTTGCGCAAGTGGCTGCGTGCGGATTTGGAGGGCGCACCGAGGGGCGTGAGAGTCGAGTGGAGTCGGCGACGAATGAAGGAGTTGAAGGGTGCGAGTAGGCGCGGGTCGGAAGTTGAGCATGGGGCGGAGGAGGGAGAGGAGGAGGAGGAGGAGGAAGACCCTGATACGCCGTGGGTTTGCACGCTCGTGTACCCTCTTTCGGGGGCGCATGCGAGTCCGAACCCGAGCTCTAACTCTGGGGCGGGAGAGAGGAGCGGGGGGAGTAGTCCTGCGACGTCTGTTCGTCGAGGGGGAGGGGTGGAGGACAGTCCGCCTCTTTCGAGTGCGGGACAGACTGGATTCGCTCTCTCGCCCACCACCACCACCTCCTCCTCAGCGCCAACAACACGAAGACTCCACCTCGCCACCCTCCGTCCTGCACCTTACCATCCCAAACTCGTCTCGACCCTGCTCCTCCCTCCGCTCCTCCCGTCCATCCCACTCGGGACTTTCCACCCTTCGCGCGGCCTCCAAGGCGGCGTCCTCGGACCGGAAGAACTGCGGGACTTGGTGATGGTTTCCGCCATGTGGGTCGCCGTGCGCGAAGGGTTGGGCGGACTCGAGGGCGTGAAAGTCGAGAGTGGGATTGCGGGGATGGGAGAGGGAGTGGAGCAGGTTGTGGCGGGGTTGAAGGAGAAGGGGCAGGGGGTGAAGAAGGTCGTGTCGATTGGGTCGTCGGCGGGGGTGAGAGAGGCGGGAGGGCAGAGGGAGAGGAAGGGAGGGATTGGGTTGGGCATTAGGGAGAGGTTGTTTCGGTAGGGGAGGGGAGGACGAGGAGTACTTTATACCGTCGTCGTGTTTTGCTATACCCCTTGCGCAACTCGTTTCCCCTTCATCCTCCTCCTCATCGTCGCTCGTCGTCGCGCTCTCGCTTCGCCCGCCGCTTTCCTCCCCGGCTCCAACGTGACGTCCACGCATACACCCGCTGCGTCACCACCCTCTCATCCGTTGGCCCGCCAAGTCCCTCGAAACGCGCTAACCTCGACGAGGTTCAACGTCCAACGTCTGTCTCCACCTCGCTCGCTCGCTCGTCTGGCTTGCTTGGTCTCTTGCTTGACAGACACAGTCTGAGGAGAAGATGACTTCTCAGTACGCGCTGCTGCCTACGAAGGAGCCCATCCCCTCATCGCCGTCCTCGACCTCTTCAACCGACCCCGCACACCCCTCTCCCTCATCCACCAAGCACCTCAGCGACTCCTACTCGCCTCCAACGCGCCCCTCCACGCCCTCGACGCGCCACGCGATCCTCCGTGCGCTCTTGACGACTCTCGCATGCTGTGTCGCCGGATTCGTAGTCGGAGGAACCGGGTTGGTCCTCCTCGCGCCTGACGTAGCAGGTCGGGCATGGAGCGGGTTGTCCTGCCACGGAGCGGAGAGCAGTGACAGGGTAGGCGGGCTTTGGAAGCGCCAAGCGGCGGAGGGGGGAGGGGCGGGTGCGGAGTACAGCACGACTACGTACGAGGGTGGGAAGGGCGCGACGAGTACTTTCGTCAAGACTACGAGGCCGATCGTTAATCCTGGTGCGTGGCGAGTTGTCCCTTTGACGCGTTGAAGGCGGTTTGAGGGCGCTCGACGCGAAGTCGTTCGCTCCTCGTCAGGATGGACGGTCCTGACAACCTCTTTTCTCGCTGATGCAGGCGGCTACACCATCGGCACCCTGACGGGCTTTGTGCCGGTCTCGACGACCACGCTTCCCGCGTCCCCATCCACCTCTTCCTCGTCCGACTCTTCTTCCGCCTCGTCCGCTTCCATGACGAATGAGACCACCACCTCCTCTATCCCAGCGCCGACCTCCACAGCGGATTCAACCAGCGAGACATCAGAGACCGTCAGCGAGCCGGCCTTCACCCGCTCGAACCCGTTCGTGCACCCAATCTCCACTGCGCCCTTCGCCTCCTCCATCTCCCCCGTGTCAGTCGCCCCAGAGCGCCGTCTCTTCAAGCGCCAATCCCCCTCCGACTCGTCTCTCACCGCAACGGCGACGGGAAAGGAAGAGTTCCGCACGAGTATTGATGCCCGACCTGGGAGGGAGACGACTGTTACGCTTGTGAAGACTACGAGGCCGATCGTGCGTTCCCTCTCCCTTTGCTCCAGTTGCTCAAGCTGTGCTTGCGGCGTCGAGCCAGTCAAAACCTGGATTCGAGTGGCGCTGATGGTACGAGAAAATGTCACTAACTGTTTGGGACTCGTTGCGCGCACAGGTGAACGCCGGAGGATACACGATTGGCACGCTCGACGGTGCATGGGTCGACGTCGCGAAGCAGACGGACCGTCCCTCCGCCTCCTCTCCTCCTCCTTCCTTTGCCTCTTCCTCGGCATCCTCTTCGCTCTCCGACTCTCCTCCTTCATCGTCGACGGCATCGGCTACGATGGCGCCGGACAAACGCGCGCATGAGGAGTTGAGGAGGAGGAATGTCGTCCATCTCGCGGCGGAGTGAAGGGAAGGTCCCGAGGAAGGGAGGAAGACGCTGGACGTCTCCCCTTTGAACCCTCGCCGTTCCGCGCCTCCTACGTATGTGCCCGGGGACGTACAGACACTCTTGTTCTGACGCTGTACATACGCACTCGTCGTTGCGGTCCCTGGAGGACTTTCGCTGTAACCCGTTCTCTCTGTGCATACTCTCGCTTCCTCCGGCTTCCCTTCGAGCCCCTCTCCTGTGAGATCTGCGTCCCCTTGCAACAGTATGAGCGAGCCCTTTCAAGCAGAGTGAAGTTGTCTCGTCCTCGTGCCATTCCACCGGGTCTCGACTCTCTTCGCAGTCAACTCGCTCGCGCTCTCCCTCTCTCTTGCAAAGACTACAACTGGCTATCGCTCAATACTCGCACGAGCTAACGTCAACCCGATCGACGACTGCGACAGGCGAACACGCCTCGCCTTTGCCCCCGGTTCTCGTCTCGTTCTCCGGACCCTCACCACAACCTCGTTCTCTCTCTTCCCGCGCATCCGAGACCGGCGACGCACGACTCGTGAGTCCCACACATCAGGAGATACGAGCTGTCGAGGTATGTTCGCGCTTTGAGCTGAGATGGGACGAACGGGAAACGGGTGGGGAGGAAGCGAGGGAGGGTCGGACGGGCGATGGAGCGGGGTTGATGGGAGCGTTGGGGTCGTCGGGAGGGACAGGGAGGTGCTGGGAGGCTGGCTGGGTGAACAGGGCGCGGATCAGGCGAGGCTGAGAGGAGCGACATCGCTTCTTGCTGATGGGACGCACGAGGAGGACAAGCTCAGCGGACCAGCGCAGCGGGGCTCGGTACTCACGCTGAAACCGTTTGTACACTCCTTGCAGACCACCCAAGCCGCACACGACCTAGCGCACACCCGAACTCGGCCTCTCTCGCCTCGGCATTTCTCGCGCTCCCCTCCTCATCCTCTCCCTGACCTCGCACCACCTCGCCTCCCTTGAACTCTTTCCTTTCGACTCGACTGGAACGACAAAGAGAGCGCGCCGTGACAAGCCAGCCGCCGCACAATGTCGGCCTCGATCCGAGGCGGCTTTCCCCTCTCCTCGTCGACGAACAACCGGCGACGAAGACCGTCGGCTGCGGGCTTGTCGCTCTCGTCGCCTGATGTACCACAGCTACACTCGATGCCTACGCGACACGAGTCCCCGCAGACGCATCCGCCCACTGGATCGCCGTACATCCATCACCACCACCGCGAACCCTCTGGCGGTCCTCCTCTCCAACCCTTGACGCCGCTACACAACCCCGCCACCGCCTCACACACCTCCTCGCACTCGTCCAGCGGCGGCACAACCTCCCCTCACAACCCCTCCGCCTCGTCCCTCTCGCTGACATCCATCTCCTCAACCTCGACAACCCACACAACCACAACCGGCATCTCACGCGCCTCTTCCACGCGCTCGACTTCCTCCGTGCAAGCCGTGCCTATGCGGAAACCCCAGCGCGCGCCGGCTGTACCGCGGATCGTGACGAGGGGTATGAATGCGTTGGGAGCGTATGGGGTTGGGCCGGCTAGTGCGGCGCAGAGTCCGACGAGGGGGAGGGGAGAGGGTGCGCCAATGGGGATGGGGATGACGAGCGTGGTTGGAGGGGCAGACGTGAAGGGCAAGGGGAGGTTGGTGGATATGGAGGAGGGAGGAGAGTCGAGTGAGGCGGGGAGCGGGAGCGGCGGGGGAGGAGGGGGAAAGAGACCGAGTATGTTGCAGCGGAGTAGCTGGCGACGGAGAGGGAAAGGCTCGAATGCGGGTGGAGGAGACGGATCACTCCCTTCTCCGCTTCCGTCGCCCGTTCACGAGGGAGGATCCATCCCGAACTCGCCGGTGGGAGGGAACAGCGACGTCGAACTACCGCCTTTTCGACCGCGCGCAGGAGGGGCGCGGACGGACTCGACGGGATCAGGATCGGTTTCGCGCGGTCGAGCCGCAGATGGGGAGGACACGGGTGCATCAGCGGCGGCGAGCTGGACGCGCCCGAAGTACGACCGCGCCGACTCGAGCAAGAAGGACGACTTGCCTCGGCTGAGGCGGTCGCAGGAGGAGTCGACTGCGGCGAGTCTGGCGCAGGACCCCGGGCGGGATGGGTCGCTCAGTCCGTCGCGGGCTGAGGCGAACGGCTCGCCTGACGGTCGACCACCGCCTCCAAATGCCCACGAACGCCAGACCAGCTCATCAAGCACCGCCATGCCCGGCTCGCCTGCCTCCCCTACAACAGGCCGGCGCCCCGACTGGGCTGCAGCAGGCGAAGAACGACGAGGCCGTCCGTTGACGGTCGAGGAACGCCAAGGGTGCATCGGGATGACGCCGAATGCGATGGGTGTCGTAGGGAATCGGAGAAGCACGGAGGACTTTGAGTTCGGGGAGGTGCTGGGTGAGGGGAGTTACAGTACTGTGCGTCCCGCCCTCTCTCTCTCTTCTCCCGCCTACGCTCACCAGTGTTGGCGCAGGTAACGCACGTAACGACCGTCCACCCGCCCTACCGGCAATACGCCCTCAAAGTGCTCGACAAGGAGCACATCAAGCGCGAGCGCAAGACTAAGTATGTCCTCATCGAGCGGGACACGCTCAAGGCGCTGGATGGACACCCGGGGATCGTCAAGCTTTGGTGGACGTTTCAGGACGAGTGGAGTTTGTGTGAGTTCGATGCTCCTGCCGTGTTGTGCTGGCGCGATGGCGTTGCATCGGAGAAGGCATGCCAGCGTGCTGCAAGCGCTGGAGGCTCGACCTGACTCGAGACGCTTTGCAGATTACGTCCTCGAGTTTGCGGAAAATGGCGAGCTGCTCAAGTGGATCAAGAAGGTGAGTTTCCCCTCTTCCCCTTCGCTCGTTCCATTTGCTTACTCACTTCGCTCCGCAGTACGGCTCGTTCGACCTCCGCTCGGCACGATATTACCTCGCGCAGATTTTGAGCGCGGTCGGCTTCATGCACGACAAGGGCGTCATCCACCGCGACCTCAAGCCCGAGAAGTGAGTCTCGCTCGCCATCCCTTGTCCGTCAAATCTGACCCGCTCTTCGCGCGCAGTATCCTCCTCGATCGCAACATGCGCGTCAAGGTCACCGATTTCGGGACGGCCAAGCTGCTGAAGAAGGAGGAGATGGCGGATGGGCATCCGCTCGATGGTGAGTGTCGCGAAAACGCCCTCAGCTCGAGCTGCTTTATGTGCGGTGGGCTGATCGAAGTTCCTCGCCCTCGCAGATCCGATGGGACGCCCACGCACGCGCTCGTTCGTCGGCACGCCCGAATACGTCAGCCCCGAGATCCTCAGCGAAGGGCGCGAATCGAGCTTCAGCTCCGACTTCTGGGCGCTCGGATGCGTCCTCTTCCAGATGCTCGCTGGTCGACCACCGTTCCAGGCGCGAACCGAGTACCTCATGTTTCAGAAGATCATCAACCTCCAGTACGAGTTCCCGCTTGGCTTTCCCGCCGATGCGAAGGACCTCGTCGAAAAGCTGCTGGTGCGTGTGCTCGCCAAAGTCGTATGTTCTCTAGTTCACAGCGTTTGCGCAGGTCGTTGACCCGAAGGCGCGACTCGGAGGCGATCCGGCGAACGGCAACGGCATTGAGCAAGTCAAGAATCACCCGTTCTTCACTTCGCACATTGCGCCCTCGTCGTCTCCTCCCGTCTCGCCCACTCGTACTGCCGACTCTCCTTCGCCGGTCGAAGCGCCCGGCGCCAAGTCGGCTGCGTCGTCAGTATCGACAGGCGGCCAGCGGACTTCCGGCGAGGAGGAAAAGTCGACGCCCGCTTCTTCCGTTCACGAGCCATTCTCCGAGCTCTTGTCCAACCCCGCGGCGCAGAAGACACCCGTCGACGCGTTGACTGGTGCGACCGCCGACCTTGCGCTCAGCACGCCGCAACAGACCCCGCCCATGACTTCGACGCCGCAGCCCAAGCTCGCCACGCCCGAAGACTCCTTCGTCGCTCATACTCCTCATCCTCTTGACGCGCCCATCGACTGGTCGACAATCTGGGTCGTCGAGCCTCCGCCGATCAAGACCGGCTTGACGCCTCCCGCTCCGACCATCCGCGGCGAGTTTGTGCTTCTCGGCGGGAACGAGGGCGCAGACTCGTCGCAGGCGCCGTCGACGACGGGCACAGGCCTCACTGGCGGACGGTCGTACGCAGAGTCGGGTGTTCAGCGCGACGAGGATGCCGAGTCGGACTTTGGTGAGCGCGGGTCGGTCAGCGAGGAGGACGACGGCGACGAGGTCGGCAGCAGCCCGACGAGCGCCACTGGTGGCGAGAGGCCAGCATCGGGCGCCGGCATCGGCAAATGGGCCGGCGTGCTCCTCCCGTCCGAGACGATTCTCATGCTCTCGCCCGTCCTCCAGAAACCGTCCTCTTCCGCCGCAGCCGCCCGGACGGCCATCCTCTCTCGCAGCTCGCGCATCAAGCTCCCTCGCAACCCTCTCACCCTCATCTCGTCCTCCGCCTCCGCCCCGCCCTCGACCCAGCCCTCGCCGCAGAATGGCACGATCCCGCTCCCTTCTCCCTCTTCTGGTGGCTCCGCTTCTTCCGTCAACCCGCTCGGCGCAGCGGCCGTCGCAGCAGCCAACTCTCCTCCGACGACACCTCCCGGCTCGAAGCCCCGCACGCTCATCCTGACCGACTACCCTCGCCTGCTCTGCATCAAGGAGACGCCCGAGCGCATCACCGTCAAGAGCGAGGTCTTTCTCGGTAGTGCCTTGCGGGGCGGCATCAAGAAGGAATGCGCGAGCGCGTTCGTCGCCGTCGAGCCGAGCAGCAAAGACAGCCGGGGCTTTACCGTCAAGACTGTACGCCCGCTTTCGTCTCGGTTGTCCAGACTGCTCGCTGACCCTCCTTTCGACGCAGTCCGCCCGCAACTACAAGTACGAGGAGCCGTACGGCCAAGCCTCGCGCTGGATCCACGAGCTCCGCGAGGCGCACCAGACCGGCCTCCTTGTACCCTCGACCCAGCGGTAGATTCCGCACACCATACACAGACACTACATTCTCCTTTCTCCACGTCGCACACGGCCTTTTCAAGCATCCCTTTCGCATACCCAACGTTGTAGCAGCGCCCGCCGCATATCGTCCTCGTCCTCGCTCGCAATCCAGCAACCTCGGCTTTCCTGGACTGTCGAAGTCGGAGACATCGCTCGCGCTGTCGCAGGGTCACGACAGCTTCAGCAAAGAATGAGGTCAAGCAGCGCAAGCGCGAAGTTCGTTCAACCTCGGCCAGCAACGTCCCGCAGCTCGAGATGACGCAGTTCCTTGCTTGCTGTTGGTGCTCTGCTCCTACTCTGCTCTCTTGTCTTCCTGCACACCGTACCAATGCCCGCCAAGACGAAGCGGGACGACGGTGAGTGACTTCCGTCTCCTCAACGATGAAGCGCGACAACTCTCTCACATCGCCATCGTAGGACTCGTGCAACTGCCCGGCAGACGCCATGCGTACCGTTTCACCCTGTGCACAGAACGCCGGACCGATCTCAAGCCCAGCCAGGTTGCCAAACATACGGCTTGCGAGCGACATTGCGTCCGTCTCAGGTCCCGGCAACACCGCGAGACAATTGAGGCGATCCTGGCACAGAAACGAGCAGCTGCTCGAGAACCGGTGGAGGAACCTGTACAGCAGGACCGGAAGGCGGTCTCAGGCGTCGGGGAGCAAGGGACGTCCAAGCAAGAGGTCAAGTTTGACCCCGACCTCGACGACGGGCAGCCAATCCAGGTCGCTCCCGAGCGAATCTGGGAGCCGACGAAGCGGGCTCGTCCGTTGGCTCGTCAATCGTCGAGCAAGCGGAAGTTCAAGCCGGGTTGGGAGGACGGCAGCGACCTCGCGGAAAGGAGGCGCACTTGGCATGAACCGTTTGCGATTCCGTAGCGGAATCGATACTTCCTGTACTGAAGCAGTGTGAAGGGACTGAGCGCTCCGGTGTGAGAACGGGACCTGCTTCTCCGATGCTTCTCCTCCTCGTCCTGCACCTCGCCAGTCCTTCGCTTCGCTGCTGATACTGATGATCGTATTCCGCTACTCATGAGTCACTACATACAGGATGGGCACAAAGGTGAGGTCGACCGAGAGGCAAAGGAGAAGTTGGGCGGGCGTTCAGACAGAGTGGACGTTTTCGACGCGCGACTCTCCGCCCTTGAGGTCCTTGTCGTCGACTTCACCCATGCTTGGAGTGCGGCCGGCGCTGTGTCAGTCGAGGGTCAGCGCTTAAGCGAGGCAAAAGGGAGGAAAGCCGGAAACTCACGACGACTCGATGTCGGCAACGTTCTTGATGCCCTTGGCAGGCGGGACGCGCCACGCCGTAAAGGTGTTCGTGCCGTCGAAGATCTCCTCCATCTCCTCGAGGGTGCGGCCCTTCGTCTCGGGGTACATGAAGAACTGGATTGCGCGGTGTACGGTCAGCGGAGTTTGCGTGAGGGATGGGAAGGAAGGCGACGAACGAAGTGGAGGAAGGAGCAGATGTTGAAGGTGCCGTAGAGGAAGTAGACGCGGTCTGCGAGTCGGAAGATATGGTGAGGTCAGCTTCGAGTCAAAGGTGGTTTCGACTTCACGTCGGCTTGAGACAGTTCAGGGAAGATCGCAACGTACACTGGATGTTGCGGAAAGCCGGAGGCGTCGTCATCGAGAGAATGAAGTTGAAGCTGCGCGAGAGAAGGGTGTCAGCAAGAAATCATGGGGGCGGACGCGGAGGAAGGACCGGCTCACATCCAGTTCGACGCGGTAGCGAACGAGACAGCCTTGCCGCGCACGCGCGTCGGGAATATCTCGGAAGCGTAGGTCCACGAGCAGGGCTGTAGAGCGAAAAGAGCAGGGTCAGCGGTCGAAGCAGAGAGGAGAAAGGAGAAAGCGAAGTCGGAGGAGAGGAAACGCGACGCACTCCGAGCGTGGCGGAGAAGCTGCAAACGAAGAGGTACGAGAAGACTGGCAAGAGGGGAGAGTTAACGAAGCTTCACAGACGTAGAAGCGAAGGCGACGAACCGATGATGGCGTAACTTCCGCTCTTGTGGCCGGTGACGACCCAAGTCGTAGTTGCCGCAGCTTCCGCGCCCTCGAGCTTGTGCCCGAGCGTCTTCTGGAGGGCGCCGACGATCATGAGGCAGGTGGCCATGGCGGCGGATCCGCCGACGAGGAGAGGGCGGCGACCGATCTTGTCGAGCCAGATAACGGCGGGGACGGTGCAGACGAGGGCTATTGCAAGAAACCGTATGAGCTCGTTCCGTGATTGAACGCGACTGTAGTGGGAGAGTCGGTGGGAGACTCACCGAGGGCGTACTGGACCGACGAGGCGATGAGCTCGGCGCGGCGTCCCTGCAAGCCCGCGCCTTGGAAGACGTAGACGACGTCTGGTCGCGGAAGACCCGTCAGCGCCGAACAGACGGCGAAAGGAAGCGCGCAGCGCACAGTACATCATGACATTCTGCCAAGAGGAGGGCAAAGTCAGCCCAACGTCGCCTCGAAGCTCCGCGTCGACCGCTCTGGCTCACCATTCCACTCAACTGCGACCACATCTGGTCTGCGCAGCCAAGGAAGACACGGAGGCGGACATCGGGCTTGAGAAGGTCCAGGTAGGACTTCGCTCCTTGCTGGTTGTCGAAGGCGATCTGGCGCTTGATCTCGCTGAACTCGAGCTGAACGAGAGGGTCTTCGGTGTCGCCGGCAGCGTGGACGTCAGCGAGGACTGCGAGGAGAGAGAGTTAGCGAGACTCGGGGCGAAGGACGGTTGGCACGCACTCTGGAGGGCTTCGTCGTCGCGGCCGTGGTCCATGAGCCAGCGCGGCGACTCGGGGAAGATGAACATGAGCGAGCCGAGGATGGCGCCGGGAATGAGCTGGAGAGCCCAGGGGATGCGGAAGGACTTGTCGCTCTCGAGGTAACTGTGGGCGAAGACGTCAGTGGTGTGCGAGTCTAGAGAAGAAGAGACGAGCGCGAACGAGAAACCCAGCTGCACGAAATACCTATGAACGATAGGAGTTAGCGCTGTCGAAAGCATGGAAGAAGAGCATGGTCCCCTCGAAGCGGTCCCGCTTCTTCTTCCGCTTCAAAGCCGTCTTCTGAAGGGACGTAGGACGTACTGCACCGCAATCCCTAGAATTATCGAAAGCTGTTGGACGCTCACAATGCGACCGCGAAGCTGTGGCTTGGTGATCTCCGCTTGGTCTGCGAGGAAGTCCGGAAGGGGGTCAGCGAGGAGAACCGCCACGACAACCGCGTCTTCTCCTACGACTTCGATACGCGCAGATGAGAGAAAGAGCCTGCAGATTGTGACGATAGCAGAGGCGAGTCCGACGGCGAGACCGGCGACGACGCGACCGCCCATGAGGGCGCCGACGTTCTTCGAGGTCGACTGGACGATAGCGCCGATGACCCATGACCAACCGCTTATGATCTGTCATGGAGGAGAGGTGAGTATGCGACCGAAAGCTGGCAAGCAAAGGAAGGACGCACGATGCACCACTTGCGGCCGATCAAGTCGCAGAGGTACGAGTTGAACAAGGCGCCGAAGAAGGATCCGAGGGGCATGACGGCGTTGATCTACGACGCAGGAGAGTCAGTCAAGGTTGCCAGAAGAGAGAGAGATCGAGGAGAGCTCACCAAACCTTGGAGAGTACTGTCGGGGTGGTTGAAGGTCTCGAGATAATACGGGTTCGAGAGCTGGGCGCTCATCGACGAAATGTCCAGTCCGAAGATGAGGCCTCCCAGCGTCGGGAGCGAACCAACGAGATATTGGTTGCGAGTAAATTTGGTAAGTAGCGAGCGCTTGGGGCCAACCATGGTGAGGGACGGCCTGGCGGCGGAGGTTGCCGAGTTGCGGTACGTGAGGGCTGAGAGACGAGCTAGCGGAGAGTCCGCGGAGGAAGAGCACGCGAGTTGGGCGTCGAGGAAGTGGGAGAGTGTGCGAAGGTGGTGTCGAGGACAAAGGTGGTCGTCGACGACTGCCGCTTCAGCAGCTTGGCGAAGTGAATGGCAGAGTCTCGCAAGAGCAGCAAGCAAGGAAGAAAGAGCCCAGCAGCCAGGTCGAGGAGAACGCCCGCCGGAATCAGTTCAGCCATCGAGGCGTTGCCCCTCCTCTCCCTGTATCCCCCGCGCGCGGTCAGACGGGCCCCCTGCCGCCGCCAACACACGTGAGTTGCGTGTCACCCAGATTCGTTTTGCTCGGAGAGCGCCGCCCAAATTCGTTGCTAGCGCGAATCCAGGCAAGGGTGCGAGTCGGAGTGGAGGACGCCGGCAAAGCAGCGGCTCCTTCGCACGGCTTGCGAGCAGTTGCAGGGCCCGCCCAAGCACCGTCTGATGTCTCCCGAGCTCTTCCGTCAGCCCTGCGAGACGTGAGAGCGGCGTGATGCAGCGAAAGGAGCGCGTCATCAGGCGGACTTCGCTCCGCCGCCGCATTGTCGCCGGCGGACGTGCTGCTTCTTTTGTTTCCGGTTAACTAACTCGCTCTCTCCTAAAATGAGGATTGCCGGCGGACGTTGCTCTTGGCGACGGCATCCTCGGTCCCGCCACCGGCTTTCGCAACGAGATGAGCGCATCCACTCCGTTCTAACGTGACTTACGCTGATCGATCCAGACCTAGAGCTCAGATCCGCACAGAAAAGAAGCGAGCCGGGAGAGCGTTTGAGGCGAGCCGAGCCGAACAGAGGAAAGTCGGTTGAACTCCGTCCTGCGAGGAGGAGGAGCAAGTCGGAGGAAGCGGGTGCGCCCGAACGAGCGTGCGGAGACTTCGTGGACATGTCGAGCATCTTATGGTGTGGTCGCGGCGGGGAGAGAGGCCGGAGCAGGTGGAGCGCAGCGTCTCGAGCGCTGGTCAAGTCCCGGTCAAAGGCGGTTCTGCGAAGAGCTGCAAAGCGTGTCCGCCACCGTCATTGGAACTCATCAGTCGTCGAGGAGAGAGCAAGGCAGCGCTCAGCCTTCGGCGGTCCAGTGCTCGAGAAACGACCTGCATTTCCCACCCCAACCTCCTCTTCCGCCAGTAAACGCCTCATCCCTCCCTCGCCGCCTCCCACCCCTCGCGCTCCTCCTCACACTCACACACCGCAAACGCGAGGGTGACCCAGAAACTCGGTTCGAGGGTTGAGGCGTCGATGAGCGAGGGGGAGAGGGAGAGTGAGCCGGAGAGTCGGGGGTGGAGAAAGCTGCCCCAGACGAGTGGTCAGCGCAGCTTGCAGAGAAAAAGGAGAGCAGGACGCACGAAGTAGGCTGCTCGACGAAGCGCAGGACCACTCGCTCCGCCTCTTCCACCTCGTCCAGCCCCTCTCCCTCCTCCACCTCGCTCGCCTTCTCCGCACCGTCCTGCCTCGCAACCGAGCTCCACCACACACACTCAAATCCTCGCGGCTCGTCCTCCCAAACCAAGCTCTTGACTCGTCTAAACAGCGCGCTCACTCCGCCTGCTCGCGGTCGTGCAAGAGGCCGAACGCGAAAAGTCGACATCACCCGCTGTCTGACCGGCCGTTCCACTGGATCTTCCGGCTCAGGATTGGCCGACATGGAGGAGTGCGGATCCACCGGGCTAGCAGAGACAGACGAAGGTCGTTTGCGATGTCGAGTCGGAGACGTGGAAGTCGCGCTCGTCGCACGAGCTGTGGGGAAGGAAAGCTCGACGGTAGGTGACATGTCAAGTCGGGTTTCGTCGCGAGTTTGTTGGGCGTCGAAGGAGGAGGACGAAGAGGCGGAAGAGGGGAAGGAGAGGGTGTCGGTGCGGAAGTCGAGTTCGATGCCGCTTCGTTCGGGTCGAGTACGCTTCGAGCGCTTGACGGCTCGGAGCTCGATCAGGCGGGCGTCATCTGGATGAGGAAGCGGAGGCTTGTCGGATTCAGAGGAGGAGGGAGGGAGGGAAACACGGCGGAGACGGAGGTACCAGCCTCGAGTTGGGCGGTGGACGCTCCAGCGTGGGTTGTGTAGCGAGTCCTGTACGCGCAAAGACTCGTCAGCATATCGTGCGGTGAGTGTACGAGAGGAAACATTGAGCGGAACGAACGAAGACGGTTGAGACGATCACGTCGCCGACAAGTTCGCGGGTCTGCGCGACAAGTCGGTATGCGCTGAGCTCGCATACTCCCTCTTGGTCTGGAGGAAACGCGCAAGCAGCAGGACAACCGTCCCAAAACGCACGTTCGTCCAGATAGTCCTCCCGCTCGCCTCATCGGACACGCTGACGACCTGCCGTCCCTCGAGCGCTTCGTTCCTGCGAAGTATACTGTGTCAGCTACGAGGCTCGACGGGATGCAGCAGGCAAGCGAGAGGAGTTGGCACAGCCCCCTCCTTATCCGCGAGCAGCGAGCTGGAGACGTACTCTTCGAGTTTGTACGTCCGCATACAGGCTATCGACATGTCCTGCGGAAGCATCGGCGTCTGTCGTGCGATGAGAGGCGAGAACGGGAGGGTTCGTTGATGAGGGGCGAGGTGGGGTGGGAGTCGAGTGTCGAAAGCTCGGGGCGGTCTGACAGCGCACGAGAAGCGTACTCAGCCTCAAGCAAGCTTTCACGAGCGTGTCAGAGCCAAGTGCGAGGGATGAGGTGAGCGGTTGAAGTGAGAGGATCGCGGCGTGCGGAAGCAATGAACGAGCACAGCACGATAGCGGTGGAGTGGCATCGAGAGACTTGCATTTGGAAGTTGACTGCTCGTCGATGCAATAAGTACGACAACAACGTGAAAGGGACGATGCGACGGAAAGGGAGGCGAAGATGCGAGGTTTGAGCGGGCAGATTGGGCGAGAGGCGGGCTTGGAAGACGTCGCAAGGTAGAGAGTGTGTGGTAGGTTCTTGCGGGTGACGCGGAGACGATTGAATCGAAGTGCCGGCAGCAGGGACGGGGAAGGAGGGAGTCGAGGTGAAGTCGAGGCATCGAATGTGCACGACATCCTCGCTGATCGAGGGTTGCGACACTGCGTCTGTCAAGCTCTGTCATTGGGACCATCTGAAGAGAGCAGCGCGACTGCAGACGCACCTAGTCACCGCGCAACAGGACGAAAGCACCATCTGGAGCAGAGCAACCGCCGCCTCACGCCGCGACAAGGCCCTTTTTGACGTCTGACGCCCACTCCTGCACTCGCTGGACACGCTTGTCCTTCCCAGCGACGCCCTTGGCCGCGACGTCCGCCTCCTCCTCAGCCCTCTTCAACAAGCGATCCATCTCGCCCGTCCATTCCTCCGCCAGCCGCACAGCCGTGTTCCTATCGAGGTCGTCCCTGCTCAACTCCCCCTTCCTCAGCCTGTCCAGCACGTCGGCCGCCTCGAGCGCCCGTCGAGGTGCATACGCCTCCTCCGCCGGCGGGTCCGGCCTGAACTCCTCGCCCTCCAACACGCCCGTCGACGCAAGCAAGACACCGATGTCGTTCATCAGCGCAGGGACAGACAGAGTCGGCGCTGGTTTGCCTGGGCGTCCGCCGAGCGGTGTGCCGGGCCGTGACAACGGAGGGGTCGGGAGGACGGCGGTGAGAGGGGGAGTAGGGGCGTCACGAGTGGCTGTGGCTGGCTTTGGAGCGCTCGAGCGGGGTGGTGGTGGAGCTGCTGGTGCCATCTTGCGTGTGCTGGGTCGTGGTGGACGACCGACGACCTCCTCCTCCTCGTTGACGAGTGTGCTCTCCTCTTCGGATTGGCACACGCAGCAGTGCTCGCTTTACACGCGCCCATGCTACGGAATGCACGCGCTGGGATTGGACAGGCGATCGAAGTTGGCGAACTTCAAATTTGGGCGCATCTGCTCGCTCGCTGCGAAGGGCGAAATCCGCTCGACGACGACGACGCTCAGAAAAAGCCTGCTCTCGCTCTCTCTCTCCTTCTCGCTCCAACCCATGGTCAACGCCTCAACCGCACAAGACGCACACGCTCTCTCGCTGCAGAACCGCAGGCCCCTCTCGCGCATCTCGCCCGCCCTCCCGCTCTCCTCCTCGCCTCCCGCACCCCTGCGGTTCCTCCAGCCGTGATCGACTCGCTCCCACCGTCACCTAATGGGCTAAGTCTACTCGCTTGAAGCACAGTGCGTCGCCTAGCACATCTCACGAAACGCGGGACTGACCTCGTCCCTCGCGCAGATGTTCCGCCGTTTCATTACTATCCTCGCCTCGCCCGGCTCCCGCCCTGCGCTCGTCGTCTCTGCGCCGTCGGTCCTCCCAGCTGGAGACATCGCGGCGGAGAAGGCGATCCCGCGCGACGACTCGAGTCTCGACCTGCTCAAGTCGGACGAAAAGGTCGCCGCGTCGCACGACGACCTCGCGACCTCGCCAACCGACTCGTCCGTCAAAGTCGTCGACGGGATCGTCGCCCCTCGGAGCCGCCTCGACCGCTACCTCGACACGATCGTCCACTGGTCCGGCTCGCTCCCCTTCTTCCTCTTCATCTCGTCGGGCCTCGTCGCCTGGGCAGTCCTCGGCGTCGCGGGCTACGGGCACAACACGAACTGGAACGTCTTGATCTCGGACATCCAGGCCGTGTTGACCTACATCCTCGACTCGTTCCTCGTCAGGCAGCAACTCGCGGCGCACGACAGCGTGCTGGTCGTCACGGCTGTCCTTCGTTCGCGCGGGCAGTCGATCGAGGCCATGCTGCGCGAGTTGGCGAGTCAGAACGCCGTCGTCGTCGAAGAAGAAGGCTCGTACACGCCCGCCGGTCCGCCGCGCGAGGAGACGGTCACGATCGATGTCTCGCTTCCCGAGGACAGCTGGGTCGGGCGCTGCGCCAAGCGACTCTCCGACATCGCAGGCCACCTCGTCACGCTCGTCCTCTTCTGGATCGGCATCGCCGTCTGGCTCGCCTTTGGCCCGTCGCAAAAGTGGTCGAACCAGTGGCAGCTCTACATGAACAGCTCGTCGTCGGCGCTCATGCTCTTCGTCTTTGCGTTCCTGTGCTGCGTCCGCGAACGCCACGGAGACCACGTCGCGGCGTGCCTCGACAAGATCCGCGAGACGGACGAGGAGCTCGAGCGGGTTTTGCGGCGCCTGACGGGCGACTCTCGACCTCACTCGACCGTCGTCGTGCCGGCTCCTCGCATCAGCCGCCTCCAGCGCGCGATCAACTACTACGCCGAGTTCATTGGCTCGCTTGTCGGCGTCGCGTTCCTCCTCATAGTCGTCGTCGCCTGGGCCGCCGCCGGACCGGCCTTCAAGTTCAACGCGACGTGGTGGTTGCTGATCGGGACGTACGCCGGGCTGGTCGGCATGAACGACGGGTTCGTGATGAGGCACATGTCGGCGCAGTTCCAGGCTCGCGAGGGCGCGGAACTCGCTCGACTCGCCGAGACCGACCTCGCGTGCCAGGCGCTCGTGCCGCCCACCGCTACGCTCGACTCGTCGTCCTCCGCCGACCCGCCCAAGCGCAGCACGCTCTCCCGCCTCCTCGCCACCGTCGACCGCCTCACCCTCCGCGCGAGTCTCCGAGTGGGCTGGCTCTGCTCTCACGAGTACGCAGTCCTGCTCGGCGTCGTCGTCATCGCCGGCCTCGTCGTCGCCGCCTCAGCGCTCAAATGGTCGCTGACAGGCCAACTGCTCTGCAACGTCCCGCCGTCGATCATCGAGTCATTCATGATGCTCATGGTCATCCAGGGTCACAACGAGAACGACGCCAAGACGAGGTGTGACTTGAGCGTCGTGTTTGAGCGCAGGGCCGTGTTGCTCGCGTGGACTCGCCATGTCGAGCGGTACGGAGTTGGGACAAGCGTCGGCTTCCGCCCGGTCCTCGTTGGCAAGTCCGAGCCTGTGGTCAACGTCAAGGCGGAGGCGGACAAGCTCGACGTCTAGGACGTCCGCACGGACGACCTTCGCAAACCCTTACCCCCTCTCCTCTTCACCCGCCATGACTCGCCGTAGACTTGCCCCGTAGACGAAATCGCACCAGCTCGACGCTCCTCGCTAACTCCGTTCCTCGCTCGGCGTGAAAAGAACGCGGGTCGGTGTACTGCAGTCATCCAGCCTGTCCTGCTCACATCCGCTGACGACGCATGCACACGACCCGCTTGGTGCCCCAGCACGCTCGTTCGGTGAGTCTTGTAATGCTGAATACAACTCGAATACAAAGTGAGCGGATATGCGGGGAACTTAGCGGTGACGCGGCTCGAAAACGGGTCCAAGGTCAGCCTCGGCGCGACCGCTCTTCGCTCTCTTTCTCCTTCTCTCTTCACAGCTTGACAAGGTGCGCACGAGGGAATGCTCAGCTTAACACGCACAGCACACACCCGCTCACGCACGCTGTCCAACTCGCCCGCAGCCTGCTCGTTCCCCCACTGCTCACCCTTCGCAACCCGACCCCGAACCCTTTTCACCCGCCCACCAGCTCAATCCAGTGCGTGCAGCCTTCTCACTCGCTCGCACGAATACCCAGCTGATGCAGAGAGAGATTGCAGAACAACCAGCCATGTCGACCACCAAGATCGTCTCGCAGGAGCCCGCGCCGGCCGACTTCTTCGCCCAGCCCAACCCCAAGGGCTTCACCATCGACTTTGAGAAGAAGGCGAGTCTACACTCCAGTTCTGGCAGCGGGAGCGATATGGCTGACGATGTCGCGCGATCCCGCAGGTCTACGTCGTTACCGGCGGAAACGTTCGTTTGGCTTTCCCGCTCTCTCTTTCGCTCGTTCTGCGGACTGACAGGCTCGTACGCAGCGTGGTCTCGGCGTCGGCATCACCGAGGCGCTCGCGCAGGCGAACGCGACGGTCGCCATCATCTACAACTCGGCCAAGGACGCCGACGAAGTCGCCTCGCGCCTCTCGAAGAAGTGGAGCCAGACGATCAAGGCGTACCAGTGCAACGTCTCGGATGCAGACAAGGTCAAGTCGACGTTTGCGCAGGTCGAGAAGGACCTCGGCGAGATCCAGGGCGTCGTCGCAAACTCGGGTATCTCGGTCGTCAAGCCTGCGCTCGAGTTGACTGCCGACGACTTCAACAAGGTCTTTGGTGTCAACGTCCTCGGTGTCTTCAACACGGCTCAGGCCGCCGCTGCGTGCGTCGCCCCGTCCCTCGTCTCCTTTCTGGCGGAACCTGACTGGACTCGCCGCGCGCAGCCTCTGGATTCCCCGCAAGCAGGCTGGTTCCATCGTTGTAATCTCGTCGATGAGCGACACGATCATCAACTCGCCCATCACCCAGGTGCGTTGCTCCTCTCCGGCCATGCGTTCGGAACAGTCTCGAGGCTTCAGCGTCTCTTTAACTGCGCCCACGCTACATAGGCTTACCAGCGAGCACGCACTAACACCCGCATACCCTGCAGGTCTTCTACAACTCGTCCAAGGGCGCCGTCTCGAACCTCACGCGCGGCCTCGCCGCCGAATGGGCTCCTCACAAGATCCGCGTCAACAACGTCTGCCCCGGATTCATCGAGACGGACCAGACCATGCACATGGATGCCAACTTGCGCTCGAACCAGTGCAAGGAGGTGCGTTGGCCCTTTCGCTCGAGGAGGACATTTGGAGCGGTAGGCTGACGGTGTTGTTTTTCGTTCTCCCGCTTCGCAGGTCCCTCTCGGCCGCTTCTCGAAGCCCTACGAGCAGGCCGGCCAAGTGGTCTTCTTCCTCTCGAACCTCAGCTCCTGTACGTCTCACCCCACAGCTACCCCCGTCATCCAGCCCAATTGACGCGCCCATCTTTGCGATGAACAGACCAGACTGGCTCGTCGGCTTACGTCGACGGCGGCTACCTTTGCTGGTAAACGGAGGGATTGTCGAGGCGGGTTTTGGTCGGGGATCTAGCATACCCTTCGGCGGGAAAAGGGCGATGGAGAAGCGTACATACCTGTAAAAAGCCACAATTGGGTTTTCTATCGACTTCTCTTCGGTCTCGAGTGGGCACACGCGAGTAAGCGATCGGGAGGTGTGATGATACACGAGCCTCGTTGCGAACGGTCTACACGCTCCCCTCTCCGACGTCCTCATCCTCGTCCCCATCCATCCTCCGCCGCCCACTCCTAACCCACTCACTATACGCCCTCTCGCTCCCCGACTCCTTGACAACCCACGCGCACACACCCGCACCCACCAAACTCGCCAACCCGCCGAACCTCAGAACCCAAACCACACTCTCCCCTTCCCCTCCTCCCGCTCCTGCTTCAGAAGAAGGCGAGTGAGCCGTGAGACGGAAGATGAGAGCCGAGACGAGCGCGACGAAGAATTGAGGGACGACGATCGAGAGGTTGTGCAGGCCGAGGATCGTGCCGCCTGCTGGTTGCTTGCGGCGAGGTTGGGGGTCGTCTGTCGGGTGAGAGAGGAGGGGCGTGCGCGAGTCGGGCTGGTGAGAGGGGTGAGAGGGAGAAGAGGGAGTGCGGTGAGGGGAGGAAGAGGGCAGGCCGTGGTAAGAAGGATGGCGGAGGGTCGTGGCGCGGAACGGAGGGCGGTCGCGTAGACGCGGCGGCGCGCGAGGAGAGGCCTGAGTTGGAGACGAGGGCGGAGGAGTAGAGGCGGTGGAGGACGAAGGAGAGGGAGGAGGCGAGTCTTCCAATTCGCGGATGCATTCCATGACGAGCGCGAAGGGGACCTGTGCATACGAGCCGACGCGTTTCCGTCAGTCGCTGAATGAACACCACAAAGACAGCGCAGAGAGACGACGCTCGCTTGGACGCACCCAACAGTTGATAGCCCACGGCACGCCCGCCAGCGCCACAACCGCCATTGCGCCCTTCGTTCCCTTCACAAAGAACGTCCCTTCCATGACCACTGCAAACCAAACAAGCCCAGCGACCCAGCACCCGCGCGGGCTGAGGTTTGAGAGGGCGATTCGAGCCCAGCGAGGGAGGCGCGAGGGGAGAGAGGGGTAGGTCGTGCAGAGGGAGGTGAGGAAGGGGAGGAGGGTGCCCGTCAGGAGGGAGACGAGCGCATAGAGGAGGAGGGCGAGCGAGCCTAGCCGGGTTGCCGAGTCGGACGAGGGAGGTGGAGTCGAGGGCGGGAGTGAGGCGTAGAGTGTCTCGGAGACGTAGGTGGTGCTGACAGGCGGCATGGGAAGGTCGTGTTAGTAGGCGACACTGGCTTGAGGACTGGCCAGCGCACCTGTAGAACAAGAAGGGGAACCATCCAGTCCACGCGAAGAATTGGACTGTGCGGAGCACGACACACGCCAACCGCGTCAGCTCAGCGAGGAAAGGTAAGACGACTGAGTTTGTCCGGTCAAACGCACCGTAGCACACCCTCCTGACCGGCATCGGCAGCTCCCTCACATTATCCCTCACGTCCCTGACAACGTCCACCACCTTGCTCCACACTCCCTCCTTCCCGTTCTCCTCCTCTCCCTTCCGCTCCTTCTCCTCCGAGCACCAACAAGTCACGCCCACCGTCCCCGCAAGCACAACCAAACTGATCGCGCTGAGTTTGCGGAACTGGCCGTCCCCGAGCCACGAGAGGAGTGGCGAGTGGCCGAGGTCGAGATAGCCGAAGAGGTAGCCGAGGATGTTGCCGATATGGGTGTGGCGGCCGAGCCAGGCGGTTGAGAGGGATTGGAGCGAGAGGGGGGAGAGGTCGAGTGCGAGGGCCTGTGCGGAGAAGCGCTCAAAACGTATTCAGCGATCTCCTCGCGAAAGGCAGGCGGAGCTGAAACGTTGAGAGAGCGCGACGCACCCGCAACGAAGCCTGCAGCCCATTCAAGCTGAAATCGAGGACGTAGAACCCCAACACCCCCGCCGCAATGGCGACCAACCTCTCCCTCTCCTTCCGCTGCGGGTCCCAGTCGCCTACACCGCCAAAAATCGATGACGAGCAGAGTAGAGAGGCAAGTTCGCGCGCGTAGGCGATGACGATGGTCGAGAGGATGATGAGGAGGGTCGAGAGGACGATGTAGAAGCGCCGGCGGAAGCCGCCGGGGGAGGAGTCGGAGAGGGCGCCTGTTGCATGGGTATCAGTCAGACGATGTCGTCTCAAAAGCAGGCTGTGCGAGTACAGCGCTACTCTCGCAAGGAACGCAAGGGGGGAATGCATGGCTCACCGACGACTGGCTGGACGATCAGCCCGCTCAGCGGTCCCGCCATCCACACCAAACTAGTCGCCTCCTTCGACAAGCCCAGACCAAGAAGGTAAGGCGTGCCGTAGCTGCGCGAGCGGGTCCCGTGTTAACGCTGATCGCGAGGTCGAGTAGGGGGATAGGGACGACACGCACGCCATCTCTACTGTCCAGGCTAATTGCGCTCCCAGTATGCCCACTGTGAGCGTATTGAGCCGCCAAGTCGTCCACTCGCCCTCCTCGGACTCGTCCTTCCCGACGCTGTCTTTCCCGTCTGGATCCCGCTCGTCTCGCCCATCCCCACCCCCTGCACCCCGTCCTAGCGCTCGGAAGCTCCGTCGCCGGTTCGACCGCGTCCCAGGCGAGCCACTCGGGTGGGGAGGCGGAGAGGAGGGCGAGAGGTCTGCGAAGGACTGGTAGGTCGTGTGGGGCTGGCCTGGCGGAGTGGAAGGGGCTGGCGGAGTGCGAGGCGACGGTGGCATAGTTGGCACGTTCGTAACAGTCCGTCTCAAAGCCTTGGAGTGCGTGTAGTCGGTCGAGACGAGCGAGAGCGATGAGGTAATGAGGAGGGGACGAGATGAGGCGGGACAAAGTTTGGTGGGTCGGCGTGGGTCGTACAATGCCAGTGAGCCTGTCAGCAGCCTGTCTGAGCCGATAGAAGCCAGCGAGCGAGGTGAAGACCGCCAACCCTCCTCATCAGTTCCAGCGGGTCACGTGTTGGCTCCTCTCCTTTCGACTTGTCCCGCTCAAACTCTCGCTGTGACTCGTTGAGACGACAGAACGACTCTCGCGACTCGCCTGAAGCCAACGATGCCCGGCACCTGGACCCGCACGGCCGCGCGGGACCGCTCAACCGCCCTCGCCGCTTCCTCACAAACACCCGCCTCTCACGCTCGCACAACGACCCAGCGAGGCCCAGCAACCCGCGAAGACGATCAGCAGATTTCGCAAATCTTGGCCGAGATGTCGCAGCACCCGCAGGGGGCACAGTCGGCGACTCCTCCTCCGCAACAGCCTCAGGCGTCGACTTCGACGGCCCTGGAGGGGATCCCGGTTGGATCGCCTCAGACGACGACGACTACCGGATCAAGCTCTATCGACCCGCTGCTCAACCCTCTGCCCCTGCCTGTCCCCCCTCCCCTCCCGCCCCTTACCACGGCCGCCTCGATTTCCGACGCGAAGGGCAAGGGGAAGGCTACTGCAGCGAGCGCGGGAGGAGCGTCTGCAGGAGCGGGAGCCGGCGCGAAGAGTAGAGGAAGGGGGAAAAGCGACGAGCGGTTGCAGATGAAGGAGGAGGACTGGGAGCGGAGCAGGAAGGACAATCATGTGCGTCCACCGCGTTCGCCTGCTCAAGTCTCGTCCATACACGGTGCTGATGCGCTTCTTTCGTTCTCGCTGGACGCCCGCAGAAAGAAGTCGAGCGCAAGCGACGCGAAACGATCAATCAAGGCATCACGAACCTCGCCGCCCTCCTCCCCTCAGAACTCCTCACGCAATCCGCCTCTCCCTCCGACACATCCGCCTCTACCTCCAAATCCACCTCCAAGCCTCCCAAAGAAACCACCAACAAATCGACGATCCTCAGCCTCACGCAGTCCTACATCCTCCAACTCAAGGCGTCCGAGCAGCGGATCATCGAGAAGTGGACGCTGGAGAAGTTGTTGATGGAGCAGAGGGTGAGGGAGGTTGAGGGTGAGAGGGAGGGGTGGAGGAAGAGGGCGGAACTGGCCGAGGCGGAGGTGAAGCGGTTGAGGGGCGAGCCGAGCGGGGAGAGCAGTGAAGCTGGGAGGGACAAGAAGCGCGCGAGGGTCGAGGATGGAGAGAGTGCGCAAGGGAAGGCGCAGGAGAACGGCGCGACGGAGGGCGCGTGAGTCGGTCTAGGAGGACGTCGCTTGTCATGGTTGGGAACGCCGCTTGTAGTCTGTCTCGCTTCGTCCGTCTTTGTCGTACTATCCTCGCAATCCACGCTTTCCCTCGTCACTCGAGCGCAAATACAGATGTCCCGATGCAAGCACAAATAGACGAGACCCGTCTAACCCTGACAGCCCTCAATCTATACCTCCTCCTTCTCGTCCTCCTCCCGCACGCCCTTCTTCTCCCGATGCCCAACCTTCCCAATCCCGTAGAGACACGTCGCGCTAATAAGCGTCGCGAGGAACGCAAAGCCTGAGCAGGTGTAGAATGCGGCGTTGAGGCCCTTGTGGATCGCTTCGAGGGGAGTGTTGCGCTGCGAACCAGTTTCTCGTGAGCAGGGGGAGCGAGAAGGCGACGAGGAGAGGACGCACGGCGTTTGGGTCGTAAACCATCCCCAAGTCGCGAGTCGCGCGGGCGGTGACCTTGTCCTGGACGATCGTGTTGATAGCCAGCCCGATACCCGTTCCAATCTCTGCTCGTCTCGACTCGTCAACTCTTGAGGCGAAGAAGAAGAGAGGGGAGGGGACGCACGAGTCGACATGTTGAAGAGACTGCCCGCGAGGGCTTGGTGTCCGTGCCCAGCAACGTGCGAGACGTACAAGATGCCGCACGCAAAGATGAAGTCGGCACCTGTGAGATCGCAAGAAGGCGCCAAAGCCAGTCAGCTCGACTCTACAACGGCGAGCCAAAGGCCAACAGCGGAGAAGCGCGACGCACCGAAGACGCTCAGGATCATTGCCGGGAACTGCCACTGCCAGTACGTATCGTCATAGTTCTGCACCGCGAACAAAAGCGGCGCAAGACCGGTGCCGAGGCAGCCGATTGTGATGAGGATGTGCGCCGGCACGCGAGAGGCGAGGAGGGCGACGATGAGCTGCGTCCGGATGGATCAGCGATGGCAGGACGAGCGTAAGAAGAGGGGCAGGACGGACATTGAGGATAAGGCCGGTGATGCTGGAGGGAAGGAAGCGGACGGTCGCGAGGACCGGCTCGAGACGCATGTAGTCCTGCGGAGCGGTCGAAGGTCAGTCGCGGGTCCGCTTCTCATGAGAGAATAACCAAGCGCACCTGGAAGGTGAGAGAGCAGAAGAACATGTAGCTCGCGCTGCATGCCGCAACAACGGTCAGCGACCTGAACCTTCGCATCCCGAGTCGTCAACTCACAAGCAGCTCCAACCTAGCGCTCCGATGAGCTGCACGATCGCAAACCTGCCCTTGAACCAGATCGACGTGCGCATGAGAGGCGGATGGGGCGTGCGGAACTCGAGGTGGCGCTCGTAGTACCAGAAGACGACGAAGAGGATGATCGAGACGGCGAGGAGAGTGGGGATGTAGGGCGTGCGCCACTGCGAGCCAAGGCGGGTCAGGTTGGCCCGACTCACAACCGGAAAAGGGTCGAGACGCACCCCGTTCGGCGCGCCCTCTCCGTCCGCCAGTGCAAACGTCAACAACGTCACGGCGCTCGTAATGAGAGCACCGCCGATCCAATCGACCGTCAAGCTCTTGTCTTTCGCGTGATCGGGCGGGACGAGGAAGAGCGCCGCGATGCCAATCAGAGCGCCGATACCCGTCGAGACGAAGAAGACGGCGCGCCAGGTGATGGCGGCGTACTCCGTCAGGCTGTGCAATGCAGTGCGTCAACGCCATAGATCAGCACATGAGATCGAGGGCGATTGGACGCACACTCCGCCGATAACAGCACCGAGACTGCCGCCCATTGGCGCACCAGCCGAGAAGAGCGCAAATGCTGTCGTCTTCCGCTGTCCAGGGGGGAACGACGAGCCGAGGATGCCGAGCGCAGAAGGCTGTGTTGACAGGGCCGTCAGTAGAGTACTCGCTCATCAAGCGAGAGACGGCACGCACGATCGCAGCACCGAGTGCTGCGCCTTGCATCGCTCGGAAGAAGTCGATCGAGACTTCGTTCTGGGCGAAGCCGCATGCGATCGACCAGATGACGAACCAGATCATGCCGCCGATGAATACCCTGCGGGAGGAGAGAGCAAGGGGGTCAGGGAGGGACGACGAGCTGAGGGGACGGGTCGACCTCACTTCTTGTGACCATACTGTGCGCGTTGTCGTTTCCAGTCAGCCGTTGATTACGAAAGGAGTGCGTAGCAGCGAGCTGCAGGACGCACAATATCCGCTAACCGCCCGAACAGCAGAAGCAATCCTCCGAACGCGACCGAGTACGAGGAGATCAGCCACTGGAGGTTCGTCGTCTGGATATTCAGGTCCGCGCCGAGAGTCGGAAGGGCGAGCTGGACGGACTGGACTTGCATGATCTGCGGGCGAGAGAAGAGAGGTGAGCGGGTTCCTCGCGACCCAGCGTCAAGCGGAATGGACGCACGTTCAGCATCATACACATCGTCATGGTGAGGACCAGCAGGACCTGCCGAGTCGTGCTCATCTCGGGCCAGGCATGTTCCGCCTCTCCCTCCATCTCTGGCGGTCCCGCTCCCTTTGTCTCGGCGGATTCGGCGGACAGCGGCGCTTGTGCCATCTCTGGCCCCTCTACGGGTACTTCCGTGTCCAGCGAGCCCTTCAATCCCTGTTCTCGCCCTCCTCCTCTTTCGCCGCGCAACTCGGCCGGTCGGTCGGGTGCAGCAAAGGTGCCAGACGTGCTGGTGCTGTCGCTCCCGGACGCGGTTGCCATTGTCTCCCTATCGACGAAGAACCCGCTTGCGGCGCGACGAGCGAGTTTGGCGAGCCGGCAGCGGAGTGAGGGTTCCGGGCGAGGAGGCGAGGCGGAGGGAGGGGGGCACCGATGTCGGGTCCTTCGCGCGTGCAAGACCGCCTGAGGGTATCAAGCACCTCTATCGTCCAGCAAGCGTGAGAAGCGGTGAGCCAGTGAAGTCGAGGAGCGCAAGGAGAAGCTGCGCATCTTGACATCTGGCAACCTCGCCGTCACCTGCTGACCTGGCTTTCGAGTGAGTTCGGCGCTCTGGTGGACTTGCTCAAGGAGCATCGCCGTCCTTTCAGACCGCCTCGACGCCGCCTGCTTGGAGGATTCGTCTTCATCAGTTAACGACTCTGAACGGCGTCAAGTCAGCGACGAAAGCCTGTCGGGGCTTGTGGGCAGGCGTATGCATTTCTGAGCCTTGAAAGTGAGTCTACACGAGCCCTCGTATTCCCAGCCCTGCGGCGAGACTGGGTTTGGCACCCTCGTCCCGAACTGCCTTTCCCTCCTCACGAAGAGCGGCTGAGAGGATGGGCAAAGGCAATGCAGACTGACTTGCGTGACTCCCACAGAGCACCCATGAGCTCGCCCACCGACCAGCACGACTTTACAACCACACCCCCCTCGACCTCGATGCCCGGCATCTCGCTCGGTCTGACCCGCATCCACCGCCTGCTGTACCTTCTGCGCTCTCCTCACCTTGCAACACCCGTCGTTCACATCGCCGGTACGAACGGCAAAGGCTCCGTCTCGGCGTACCTATCGTCTATCCTCTCGCACAGCAAACTCGCTGTCGGACGATTCAACAGCCCGCATCTTGTCGACGAGTGGGACTGCATACAACTACATGGAGGGCCAGTCGATGAGGGACTGTTCTTGGAGGCGAAGAAGGAAGTTGAGCGGGTCAGTGAGCGTGAAGGAGTCGGTGCGACCAGCTTCGAGGTCCTAACAGCGACTGCGTTCTCGCTATTCGCGCGGGCAAGGCCGCCATTGGACGTTGCAGTGGTTGAAGTCGGTATGGGCGGGAGCGAAGACGCGACGAACGTCGTGCCGGCGGAAAAGACGCTCTTGTCGGTCGTCACGGCAGTCGAGCTGGATCACCAGAAGTTCCTTGGAGACACGGTCGGCGAGATTGCGACGGTCAAGGCTGGCATCACGCGGGAAGGCGGAGACGTCGTGTTGAGCGTGCAGGCGCACCAGGAGGCGACTGAAGCGGTGAAGCGAGTCGCGGCGGAACGAGGTGCGCGGGTGTGGCAGGCTGGGGAGGCAGTTATTGTTGCAGATGGCGAGGCAGGCGCATCTCGGGAAGCGGTATCCTTGACCTTCCCTCCACCACCGTTCGCCGCCATCCCGCTCAAAGCGACTTCCGTCGTTCCGCCTCTCGAGTCGCCTTCACCGGCTACATCCGCGTCTGTCACTGCCCGACTACCCTTACCCGGCTCCTACCAGCTCCAGAATTCTGCTACCGCCGTCCTCGCCGCCCAGCTCCTCCGCACCCACCCGCGCACGCTCTCCCTCCTGCCGTCTCTCTCGCATATCACCGACGACTCGATCCGCACGGGCGTCGAAGCGACTCGATGGCCCGGCCGACTAAGCTGGGAGACCTACAACACCTCTTCAGGCCACCAAGTCCCTCTGCTGCTCGACGGCGCACACAACCCTTCTTCGGCCGCCCTCCTCGCTTCGTACCTCGCCTCACTTCCTCCAGCTCTCCGACCCTCGACACTCGTCTTTGCGCTCTCGGCACCGCGCGATCCGGCAGACGTCGTCAGGCCTCTCTTGCGGGCGCTCGCGGCGCACGAACGCAGATTGCGAGTCGTCTGCTGCGGCTTCTCTACGCCCATCGGCATGGAGTGGGTGCGGTCAACACCGGCTTCCGAGCTCGCTGCGGCAGTCAAGCGGATAGCAGCGGTTCAGGTTGAGGAGGCGCCTGACGCGGAGGCGGCACTACGGCTAGTGGAGGATCGGGTGCCCGGTGAGGGGTCGGTCGTCGTTGCGGGCAGTCTGTATCTCGTCGCGGACGCGATGCGGACGTTGCGGCGAAGACAGCAGGCCGGGGAGAATTCGTAGAGGGTTTGCCGGCGGAAGCGGCGCGCTCGAGCCTGTCATGCTTCTATCTCAAACATGTCCAAGGCATTCTTCCTGCCCCTCATCGTTCAGAGAAGCCAAGTCGGTCGGAGACTGATGAAGTTGGAGGATCGGGTGCAGAGCAAGAGTGACGCAGCGGAAGCCAAGGGAGATGGCGGGCCTGCACCCAAAGCACATATTAGACACTCTGCGCAGCTTCAGCGAATCCTTTGGCGAGATCGAGCGTGCTGTCCAAGGGAGACCTCCTCATCGAGCGAACCTTCGCTGTCGTCCGCACGCTGCGTACTCACTGGCTGAGTCGCACGCCATCTTGACGAGACCAACATGACCACCCGAGTGGACCTACGCCTCCCACCACTCAAATTCCTCATCACCGGCGCCCTCTCCCTCGTCCTCCTGATCCACCTCGTCACCCTCCACACGAGCGACACCTACGCCCGACATGCCTCCATAGAGTCGCTTAGATCGAAGTTGGGACTGAGCTCGGATGGCATGCCGGTCGTTTGGAGAGGGGGTCAGGCGAGTCGGGTTGGTGGTGGAGCTGCGAAGACGGGAGGAGTGCAAGAGTGGGAGGGCGACGGCGCTTCGGTGAGTTTCGTCAGGAGGCGCTGTATTGTCGAGCTTCAACAGACAGGAAGCGGCGGAGGCGCTGGAGAAGCTGACCTCGTCGTGGGATTCCTCCTCCCGCTGCGCAGACGAACGCAACTCGCGCAAACGCCGCCTTTGTCCTTCTCGCCCGTAATAGCGACGTTTGGGATGTCCTCACATCCGTGAAAGCGATCGAAGGTGCGTTGGCTTCGCCTCTGCCGATCTTGACCTTCGAAGCTGGACTTGCTCGGGCTGACCTCTTTCTTCGACCGCAGACCGCTTCAACCGCCGCCACAACTACCCCTACGTCTTCCTGAACGACGAGCCCTTCTCTGACGAGTTCAAGCGGCACACATCTGGCGTCGCATCCGGCCCCTGCACCTACGGCCGAGTCCCGAAGGAACACTGGCTCGAGCCCGAATGGATCGACGAAGAGCGGGCTGCGGAGGCGAGGAAGAAGATGGAGGAGCAGCATGTGATCTATGGCGGGAACAAGATTTATCGCAGGATGTGCAGGTTCTTCTCGGGCTTTGTACATAAGCATCCGCTTCTGAAGGACTACGACTACTACTGGCGGCTCGAGTGGGTCGCTCGCCTCCCTCGTACTGCTACACGGGCTGACGCTTTATTCCGTGCAGCCCGAATGTCAAATTCTGTGCGTTGCGCCTCTCCTTCTCGCCGACCTTTCGCCAATCCTGTCGCGCCTTGCTCCTCCGTTCCCGCACTTCGGTGCTGACTCAGCTATCGCGCAGACTGCGACTTCGAGAACGACCCCTTCTGGCTGATGCAGGAGAAGAAGAAGAAGTACGGCTGGGTCGTGTGCGTCGGCGTTTCACCTTTTCGCTGGCCTCGCTTCGACTGATCACGCCTCATGCGCAGCTCGCTGTACGAGTACAAGGAGACGATTGAGACGCTTTGGCAGACTACGAAAGGTGCGGCGCTCTTCTGGCTGGCAGAGACGGAGCTCGCGTCACTTCCTTCTTGAACGAGTCTCCTCACTCATCGTTCCGGCCGTTGTACAGAGTTCATCAACAAGAATCCACACTACCTCGCCAAGCCGAACAACATGAAATGGATCAGCAACGATGACGGCGAGACCTACAACCGCTGCCACTTCTGGTCCGTTTTGCTTGCCCTTCTTTCTCCCTCTTCCCCCTCCCTCTTCCTGCACTTGCTGACCCCTTCGAGAACAGGTCCAACTTCGAGATTGCCGACCTCAACTGGCTTCGAAGCGAGGCTTACGAAAAGTATTTCGAGCACTTGGATCGGGCGGGAGGGTTCTCGTACGAGCGGTGGGGAGGTGCGTCCCGCTGACTTCCCTAGCCGAGTATCAGATCGTTGAGTCTCGAATTGCCCCGGGCAGACGCGCCCGTGCATTCGATAGCGGCGGCGCTGTTCCTCAAGCCTGAGGAGGTGCACTACTTCAACGAGTGCGTTCCGTTCTCCCCTCGCATGCTTCCCGTGGCTAGGCGTTCCCTCCTCTGCTCGCATGCTTCCGGTGTCGACCCCCGAAACTAAGGAATTGACGAGATTCGACGTTCGCTCACAGCGTCGGCTATCGCCACGAGCCGTTCCAGCACTGTCCCAAGGATCAGCCTAGGCTCTGTAGCTGTAATCCCAACGACGCAAACAATTTCGAGGACCACTGGTGCGTCTCGCTCAGTCTCCTCTCCGCTTCTCGCTCAGCGTTGAGCGCAACTGACGGTGATTCCGTCCTCCCCCTCCTCCCTCTTCGTTCTCTCGCTTCGTACTCGCTTGCTTCTCGTGCGCAGGTACTCGTGCACACCGCGGTGGAAGGAGCTGAACCCGGACTGGAAGACGCAGTGAACGGGAAGTGAAGGAGGACCATGTTGGACGTCCATGTATCTCGATACCCCGCTCGCTCGTTTCTCGCACGATACCCTCCCCGTTCTCGCAAGCACAGACACTATTGCACTCGTCCGGACCGTGCATCGCGAGAGGTTGACTGACCACTCCTTCACCGCGCCTTCTTCCCTTGACCATTGACGACTCGCTCACATCGCTCTCGCCGCCGCTTTACCGTCTCACACACATTCTACCCAGTCTCTCAATGGCAGCAAAGGTGCGCGCCTCCCTCCCACTCGAAGCGCGAGCGCACACCATACGTAAATAGCCACTCACCTCCCCGGCTCGCGCGCAGGAGTTCTTCCAGCCCCAGGGGTACGGCGGACAGCAGGGTGGACCGCCGCAGGGTGGCGAGCGTGGATGGGGACACGGGCCGCAGCAGCCTCAGTACGGAGGCGGAGGGTACGGTGGACCTCCTCAGGGTGGAGTGAGTACCAACGCTCGCGATGTTCGGGAAGTCCTGCGGCGCTGACTGTGATGTTGTCGCACCCAGTACTACCCTCCCCAAGCTCCGCCGCAGGCGTACGGCGGCTACGGTCAACAGCAGTACCCTCAGCAAATGCCTCCGCAGCAAGTGCGTCTTCGCTCGCTTGACGACCGTGCATGCGAATGAAACTGACTCTGAGATGGTACAGGTCTACGTCCAGCAGCCGCAGAAGAACAGCGGGCCGGGAGCGGGAGCAGGATGCTGTGCTTGCTTGGTGCGTCCTCGTTCCTTCGATCCGTCCGTATGAGCCTGTACTGACTCCTTCGTGACCTTTTGTAGGCCGGTGCATGCTTGTGCTGCTGCGCTGAAGAGGCGTGCTGCGACATGCTCATGTAACCGGGCCCTTCGCCTCCTCAAGAAACGGACTCTCGCCTCGCCCGATACTCCTTCTCCTCGAGACTCTCCTACGACAGACTATTTACGATATCCCGCCTCCTACCACCTTGACCCGTCGCCTAGCCTTCTAGCCTCGTCCTAGTTCTCCGCCTCTCGCTCGGGAGCGCTTTGCCCTGTTATTCGATTCAGATTCCGCTTCACCTCGCGCTGTTCGACGTGCATCGAGCTGAGAGACCAGCTCAATAGCAAGCGAGCGACCAGCGCCCGCTTCAAGTCCGTCTACAACTCATCCCTCGCAGTCTCCACCCTCTTCTCAGCCTCCTCGCGCTTCATCTCCTCCAACCGTTCCTGCACCCACCTCCTCCCGCTCTCTCCAACCCTCCGCCTCTCCCTCTCCCTCAACACCGCACTACACCCACCCCTCGCCTCCTCCCCAACACTACCCTGCAACGCCCTCGTTTCGAGGGAGAACAAAGCGTTCGCGAGGTGGTGTTTCGAGAGTTGCGGGCGCCAGTGTGCTGGGTCGGAGGGGAGGTTGAATAGCTCGTTCAGGGATTTGAAGAACGAGGGAAGGGGAGAAGAGCGGAGGATGTGGATGCGGGATTTGAAGGTGAGGTGTTGAGGTTCGACAGGCGGAGGGAGACGCGAAGAAGGGACGAGCGCGTCGAGGACGGCGTCGGCCCATCGCCGAGCTCGTTGGTCGATCACGACGGCGCGCTGGAAGACGTGCATGTACTCCTCTGACATCCCTCGCATCGAGGGAGGAAGGATCTCGTCTTCCTCCTTCTGGCTATAGCCGAAGCGCGAGTCGCGAGGACGAAGCAGGTCAAGTGTCGCGGTAAGCTGCGAACGGAGGTGGTGGGCGGCCATTATCTGCACGGGCTCAGGCAAGTCCGCTCCAGCGTCCTCGTCGTTCTTGTCGCCGTACTTCGCCGCGATGTTCTCCCACTCCCTCGCGACGTTCCCCAACACCCCGCCCTTCGACGAATCGTACATCGCGTCCCACTGCGTCCTCAAAGCCTGGCGGAACGTCTCCCCTCCGTTTCCCATCGGCTGGTCGAGCATTGCCCTCCGCTTCTCCGCCGCCTCCTCTCCCTCCGCAGCTGTACCGTCCTTCTGCGCAGTCGCAACACCCATGATCGATTCGACCCACTCCTCAAACTCCCTGTCCTTCTTCTCCCTCTCCACCCTCTCCTCCTCCAGCAGCCGCTGCTCCTCGCGCTCCAGAATCGCATTCGTGAAAGACGTCTCCGAGACATAGAGGAACCTCGTCGGCCGGCGAGAATTGACGGCTTCGAGATCGGAGAGGACGGCGGAGAGGTAAGTCGTCCTTCGTTCCCTCTCTCCCTCGACGCTGTCGGCTTCTTCGCCGAGAGGAGGAGGGGGAAGGTACTCCAACACGTCCAGCCACCCTTTCGCGACTTCTTCCATCCCCCGCTCCATCTTCCCCCTCAACACCTCACTGGCCTCTTCCCATTCGCGCACTTCGTGAGCAGGAAAAGGCGGCGCGTCGGGTTGTTGGACTGGGAGTGCGAGGGCCGAGTCGAGGAGTGTTGAGAGGGTTAGAGGGTACGAGATGGATTCGAGGTGGAGAAGGTGGGAGGGATTCATGGAGGAGTTTGAGGAGGACGAGGAGGGGGAGGATCGAAGGGCGCTGCGAGCCGGCGCATCCAGTTGTGATCAGCTTGTACGACGTGCCAGGTTACTTTGGGAGATTGTGGGACGCACGCATTGACGAACTCTCCCGCTTTATCCGCCGCGAAACCTTCAAGCAAGAGCCCCGTCCTGACCACCGTCCCAAGCAGCCCGACAAGCACCGCAGCTTTCGGGAACGGCGTTCTCAGCACTAATCCCACCCGCAAACCAATCAGCCTACTCATCTCGAGAGAAGGAGGCAACCGAACGCACGAGATAGAACCGTCCCTAGCACGCTCCCCGGCGTTCCGTAAGACCGCTGGAGGAGCAAGAGTGGTGCTCCGAAGACGTTCTGGATGATGGAGGCGACGAGCGCGAAGGCCAGGGCTGTCCAGGTTGGCATGGGAAGTGTTCGTTCGGTGTGCGATGAAGGTGGGGAGAGAGAAAGGGAGAGGCGAGAGAGACGTGCGGACGGCGGTGACTGTCGCAGAGCAACTGATCAGGTGCAAGCCGAGCGAGAGCAGCACGAGACGAAGCCAGACAGCGAAACGTAGCGGACGAGGAGGAAGAGCGAACGGGACCAGTTTGGGGACAGCGTGGTGCACGACAGCGATCTCTTCTCGCGGACCGACGAAGCATCCGGTGCGGTGCACATCCCGCTCTCACGAAAGGAGCCCGTCAGGCCGCAAACGAGAAAGCAGACTGTCCATTCTCCCCATCCACCTCGCACGAGAGCGCGTCTACGATCCCGCCCAACCGTGTGTCCGTGATGCGCCTACACCCTCCGTCGGTCCGACATGACGCGGACGATGCAGCCGATGCCGGCTACTTCGGTAAGCTGTGCGGGGGCGGCGGCGACAGAAGAGCAGAGAAGAGACAGGGAGTCTTGTCAGTGCGCTGTCTGACCAGGCATGACAGGTCTAGCCGGACTACTTCCCCACTGGCAGTGAGGAAAACAGCCGGCAGGTGTTGCCTGTTGTCCAGGCGGCTGATGCGATGTTTGCTAGCGAACGAAAGGACGCCGCAACGCACCTTTTCGTGCCACCCGAGGACAACGTTCCCACTCGTGTCCCCCAGGTTCTCCATCGCCTTGTACAAGTACTTCATGAGCGTGACCTGCGCGACAAGTGAGAGTCAGCAACAAACGCTCGCCTTTCAGCTTTACCCACGGCTTTAGCTCGATCGGGTATAGCAACAGGCAGAGGAGCGCGCCCGCACCTGTTCTGAGGGGTCGAGTTGCTGCACCAGCGTGGGGATGTCGGTTGATCGGGTCGAGTTGAGGATCGAGAGGACGGTCGCGAGGGCGGTTGCCTGCCGAGTGGAGCGTCAGCGTCTCAAAGGGATCCTTCGCCAAGGGGGCAGCGACTATGGTCCAGTCTGCGCCGAACAAGCCCGCCAGCGAGTTCCCCAGTTGTCGAACACCTGGAAGAAGCGCCAAACGTACCTTTGCCTGCTTCGTCTCTGGCACGCTGTCCTCCCCGTACGGCCACTCTCCCTCCCTGAGCACCTCCTTCAGTGCACTCCCCACATCGCCCCTCTGCAACAGTCCCCTGACAGTCCTGTCCTTCTCCTGAGCGCCCGCGAGCGCCTGTGCGGGTCCGCGCGGGTCGGGGTGGTACAGCGACGAGGGGTCGACGCGGTCTTCGTCGTATTGGTCGATGTCGATTCGGCGGAAGTTTGTCCCCGACAGGGCGGCGGTCGAGGCGGACATGGCTGAGCGAGATGAGGAGGACGAGTGACCGAGTAGTGGGGGTTGTTCAGCGGTGGCAGCGAGCGGGAGGCGGTCTGGCTAGCGTGGAAGGCTTTAAGAGGCTCAGAAAAAGCGTCTGGCGGGGGAGCGACCCTCGAACAGCGAGGAGTAATGAAGCGACGAGGATGAAGCGGCACTGGTGACGATTGTAATCCAGTCAATACAACCAGTTATATTCAACCCATTACACCGCTCCAAGTAGCTCCAGAGCTATCGTACTGGCGTGGGTGCTAATAAAACGATACCCTGCGAGTCCAGCCGTACCCTCGCTGGACCCGCATGAGCAAAGTAGCGCCGACGGTCTTCTCATCGCCAACTTCCTCGACTCCGCGACTTGCGCTCGTTTTCACCCGCGTTCACCGGCTGAACAGAGGGCGTGCGTGCCAGTCAGCTCCGATGGCGCACTGCAACCCAGCCCGCGCACTGCGGGTCGCGCTCGCTGCGTGAGTTTCCCCCTCGCTCTCCATCTCTCGCCGACTTTCTGCGAACGCGTACAACTCGCTCACACTCGCTTGATGGACCCGCGACAGCCCAGCACGGCAACATACCCCGCTCAACACGCTCGCACGACAAGCAGCGCGGTCCCCAGCTCTTCTCTTCGCCTCGTCCTCGACCTCCTCCCTCTTCGCCCGTCCTCGATCGCTCCCTCCCTTCCACCGCACCTTCGCTAGCTCTACGCCCGCCCGCGCATCAGTATTCAGCAGTCTCTGGGGTGGAGAGGTGAAGAAGGCGGAGCCGTTGCCGAACGCGGCGGGTGAGGCGACTTCAGCAGCAGTGTCGGAGGAAGCGAGTCTCGCGGCGACTGCTCCTCCGCCTGAACCTGTCGCGTCATCCCAACCGGTAGTCGACAGTGTCTCCGTCCCCGCCAACGACTTCGCGACTCTGCTGAACCCGACCGGACCCATGGCCGACCCGACTCTCACCTCGAACTACTACGACGGCATCGCGACCGGCACGCTCGACCTCGCCTCTCTCGCCGGCTCGTGGGGACCGCACCCGATCATGCGCCTCCAATCCATGTTCCTCCACCTTCACGAGTCGTTCCCTCTCCTCGGTCACCCAGGCCTCCAGTGGGCCGTCCTTATCCCCGTCGTCACCCTCGGCCTCCGCTTCCTCCTCTTCCCCTTCCTCGTCCGCTCGCAACGCAACACGGCAAAGATGGCGATCATCCAGCCCCAGCTCCTCAAGGGCATGGAGAAGCTCAAGGCGGCCAAGGCAGCGGGCGACCTCCAGCAGATGCAGATTGCGCAGTTCGAGACGCAGTCCCTCATGCGCGAACACGGCGTCAACCCCATCGCCAACTTCATCTTCCCGCTCTGCCAGGCGGCAGTCTTCATGTGCATGTTCTTCGGGATCCGGGGGCTCGCCAACTCGGGTCTCTTGAGCTTGACGACTGAGGGCTTCGGCTGGGTGCCGGATCTCACCAAGTCGGACCCGTACTACATCCTGCCCGTCACGAGTACCGCCTTGACGCTCCTTACGCTCGAGGTGCGTTCGTTCGGCTTCCCTGCGCCTAGTTTCACCTGTGCTGACAGACACCTTTCTGCAGACGGGCATCGACGGCTCGACGACGGTTCAGACGACCATGACGCGCAACATGAAGACGATCTTCCGCGCCCTCATGGTTGTCTCGCTCCCCGTCATCGCCTACTTCCCTGCCGTGAGTTTGCCCGAATCTCTTGCCTAAATCACTTCCTGACCCGTCCATGTGCGCGCAGGCTCTTCTCCTCTACTGGACGACCAACAACTTCATCTCCCTCACCCAGACCACTCTCCTCAAGCTCCCCGCCGTCCGTACCGCGCTGGGCATCCCCATCCCCCCTCCGAAGCCCCAACCCGGCGACAAGAACTACGTCAAGGAGCCCTCTTTCGCCGAGGCGTTCAAGACGTTCGGCTCGTCAATCAAGGAGAAGGTGAACGAGACAGCAGCCGAGGCGCAGAAGGCGACTGAGATGCAGGCGCGGTTCAAGCGCGCGCAGGAGCAGCGCAATCAGGCTCCCGCGTCCCCGGTCGCTGCAGCGGGCGGCCGCAAGCCGCTTGCGAAGCCGCTGTCGGAGTCGACGCAGACGATCGCGGCGGATTTGGCGGCGGACGTTGTGCGCAAGGCCGCTGCGCCTTCCGCTCCCAAGCTCCCCAAGGAGCCGCTGGTCAAGGCCGAGCCGGTCGTCAAGGCTGAGACGAAGGCTGTCCCGTCGAGCGTGCGCGACTTTGAGAGGGAGAAGCGGAGGAGGATCGCCGCGTCGAGGGCGGCGAGGGTTGTGAAGACTGAGTGAGCGGATAGAACAACCGGCGGAGCAGACTTGTACGAGCCACCACTCGGGTTGTAACCTTAGCTTTCGCGAATTCCTTTTGCGTGCCTCGTTGGAGAGAGACTTGGGTATGCACAGGTTCGCAAGGTCTGCCCTACACTGCCGCATCATCGAGGCCCATCCCGCCGAGCTGCAGCATGAGCTTGACTGCGTCAAGCGCCAGAGCTTCACATCAGCACAACGTCTCAAGTAAGACGTCCGAGCGGAAAATGCGTCTGCGCAAACTCACGATTCTCGTCGTTCTTCTGCTTGACCTGCTTCGTGAGCTCCTGGACTTGCTTGGACAGGCGTTGGATGACAAAGTCTTTCTTGTCGGACGAGATGGACGAGACGAGCGAAGGAGCGGGCGAGGCTGCGGCACCGGGGAAACTCAGTATAAGGAGAGGAGGGACGGGAGAACTGCGTACGGGGCGGGCGGGTCTTCGCGTCTGGCGAGGAGCAAGAGCCGAAACGTCGAGTGTCCCGAAGCATCAGCATGATTCGGGAGACAGGCTCGTCCTTTCCGTGCTCGCTCACCTTGGACCTCCTTCTTCAGCCGTTCAACCTCGTCCTTCAGCTCATCGCGCTCCTTCTCGACCTTCTCTTTCGCCGCATACCCCTCCTTGATTTCGACCTTGAACTCAGCCATCTCGCTCTTGACCTGTCCCAACTCTTTCCTCAGACTTTTCGCTTCGCCTTCCGCCTTGTCCGCCTTGCTCTTCGCCGCCGACGTCGCAGAAGTCGCCTTCTCGACTTGAAGCTGCGACTGACGGAGACGGTCCCTCGTGCGATCGTGTGCGAGACGTTCGTCGGAGAGTTGCGTAAGGGCGATGTCGTCGCAGCGGATGTCCACGTCGGAGGGGACGACAGCGCCAGGCGGGAGGGGAAGGCGAATGTCGGTGAGATGGAGCTGCGCTTCGGAAAGGTAAAGGAGACGCAGAGTGCGGGCGAGAGTGTTTAGTGTCGAGGGAGTTTGGACGGCTTGGAGCGAAGGGACGCGCGAGCAGACTATAACGAGGAGGGCGGCGAGGCGAGACGACGTGTCTTTTCCGCCGCGATCCGATGCGCGCTGCGAGCGGTGGAAGAGGTGGATCAGCGACGAAAGGCTGAAGGAACCGAAGGCGAGACGGACTTCTCCCGCCATGATCTTGTCCGCCTGGACCCTGACAGCCTGATCGCTGAGCCTCGGATCCATTCCCAGATGCTTGTACGCTCCCTCGATACCCTCGAACGCATCAAAGTTGAACAGGCGGGACTCGGTCTTGCCGTGCGAGAAGTCGGGGTTGCGCAAAGAGGGAGGCGGGCCGGCTTCATCCGTCAACGGCGGCATGCTCGCGTCCGAGTCGTCTCCGTCGTCCGCTTTCGCGCCTCCAGTGCTCGATTTGGGCGTCGCGTCCACGACCTCTTCGAGAGGTGGCATCTCATCGTCGTCCTCCTGCGTGCCAGCCGCCGCAGCAGGCGCCTTGGCCGGCTCGGCAGCCTTCTTCGCAGCCTGTTTCTTGTTCTTCTTTGACGCGCCGTACGCCATTACGCGCCGTGTGAGCGAGCTGGGGAGGAAGAAGAGGGCGAGGGTGTGTGGGAGGACGAGAAGCGCCTTGAGCCACCTGGGGACAAGAGGCGCGAGTGCGTGTGCGAGGGCAGAAACTATGGCTCGTAGCAGAGCCAGCGGGAGCGCCTGAGCCAGAGCGAGCGGTCGATGGCAGGGTGAGAGAGCAAGAGTGCGAGGAGGGGTGCGTCGACCACCTCCTCCCGCCTGAGCGACGTTCCAGGCTTGCTGGTGGACCCCACAGGGTCCCGAAAAGGCCAGTGCGTCGAAGATGATCCGCGGACTCGAGCGGACCATCGACCTTCCCAACTTGCTCTCCTCGCTGAACGTACAAAGCGACGCCGGCGCTCGTTCTTCAAGCTGCATTACCCGCCATCAAGATAAGATAGAGAGATGGACAAGCGGGGATTAGTAGAACGCCGACATGCGCTTCGCCCGCTTCTTCTCCGCCTGCTCGAGTTGGTACAGCTCGGCCGGTGTCGGTTGCGAGAGCCACTCCTTGAGCCTGCGAGCGCACGGTAGGTCAGCTACTAGTCAGCAGCCGTGCGCGAGCACCGGACGCACTTCTCGGGATCCTTGATGAGCAGCGCGGCATCGACCAGCTCGCCCCTCCACTTCTGCCAGCTCGTTGGCGGCGCAGACTTGTACCGCGCGAGGATGATGTCGTCGAGCTGTGTTGGCGTGAGCGGAACGATTGACGAGTCGTCTGGCGAGACCCAGCGGCTGCGCGCGAGACGAGTGAGCGGCGTTTCTTGCGCGAAAGGGAGGAAGCGCAACGTACTGGTCGCCGCCCGTCGGCACGCTTTTGACGAGGTATGCGCCCGGTGTGCGCTTGCCCTGCGTGTTCGCAGGCGGAGTGCGGTGGTCGAGGACCTGGGGGAACCAATCGTCAGTTCAATCGAAGCCCCATACGTGGAGCGAGTCGTGGGGCGAGTCGTTACGCACCACCGACGGCCAGAAGTTGTAGTTCGGGAACTTTGCCATCACCGCCTGACCAATCTTGAAGCGGTCCGGGTCGTTCAACAAGCGCTCGTCCTCCTCGGCCTGCTCCTGCTCCGTCAACCCACTTCCCGCAAGCGATCCTCGCTTCCTCCCTGGTCTGCCCGAGCCCGCTCCCCCGTTCGCACCCTTCGCCTTCTTCGCCTTCTTGCGCGCCACCTGCTCCTCGTAATCGCTGCCGAGCTCGTCAAGCTCCTCGACGTCCAGCTCCGCATCGTCAAAGTCGTCGTCTTCGTCCGACGGGTCGTCGAATCCGCTGAAAGTCCTTCGCCGCTTCTTCTTTTCCTCTCCTGCGCCGTTTTCCAGGTAACTCCCCCATTCCTCCTCCCACGAATCGTATTCCCCGCCAACCTCCTCCCCCTCATCCTGCAACCGAAGCGGCGCCCTCCTCTTCCTTTGCGGCCTCTCGCTCCCTGCTCGACCGCCGTTCGGGGCCGCCCTACGCGCACCAGCAGGCATGTATCCGTCATCGTCCTCGTCACCCTTCGCCTTCCCCTTCTTCGTCCCAATCCCGCCCGTCGAAGCGCGCTGCTTCCGGATCTTGGGCTTGACATCGACTGCAGCCGCGCCCGACGCCGAACCAGGCGCGGATGGAGGCGGAGGAGGTGCGAAACCAGCTGAGGGAGGACCGGTAGGGAGGACGGGGGGAGTCTCGAAGATTGGGGCGGGAGTGCTGTGCGATGAGCCGGGTGCTGGAGCGGGACTCTCTCGCGCAGAGGAGGTGGCGATAGGGACGGCGGGGACGGCTGGGGCGACGGGAGCAGGGGCGATGGGCGGGGCTGCTGCCGCAGGCGCTGGAGCGGGCGCAACGGCTGCTGAAGTCGACGCGGGCGAGGCGCTCGAAAGTGCAGACATGGCGGACGCGAAGGCTGCCGCCTTTGACTGAGAAGGACCTGCCGACGATTGGGCGAACGGTGCGGGTCGAGCAGCCGGAACTTGCGATGCGAACGGCTGAGGAGAAGGGTTTGAAGCTGGGAGTGCTGGTGCGGCAGCTGACGATGTCGAGGCAGCTGGAGTTGGCCAGAAAGTAGGACGCGACGGCGCTGCGGCAGGCACAGGGTGCGGCTGCGCCACGGAGGCGGCAAGGCTGGAGAATGGGCGAGTCAGTGGGCAAGCGTAGCAGGAGATGCATTGTCGACGCACCGCATCTTCTTCTCTTCCTGCTGCTTCGCGATCGATCCTGGCGCGGGAGGCGGCGCGAAACCGAAGGCGAGAGGAGCGGAAGGCGGTAGTTGTGCGGGCGCAGTCGAGATGGGAGCCGAAGGGGCAGAGTGAAAGCCGAAGGGAGCTGGAGGAGCAGGTGCTTTCGACGGGAGAGGGTTCGTCGGTTGAGCGGGACTGCACGGCCGTTCAATGTCAGCTCTGTACCGCTGAGTGCTCGAAGAGACTCTCGAACGCACCTGATGTCGGACGAGCCGTCCCAGAGGAACGCTGACCGAACGGCGTACAGCCAGGAGATCGCCTCGGCAGCACCGTACCACGCTTGACGCCCTGCTGACTTCTCCTTACCGCCTGCACCAGCGAAGGCCTCCCTTTCGAGCTCGATACATCCCTCAGCCAACTTGGCCGGCCCAATCCGCTCCATCGCAGCAATCACCTGCGCCGCGCGCTCTTTCGGTCGATGTGCAGTCCCTGTGTAGATTGACGCTGCGTCGGCGACGAAGGCGGAGCTGGGCGTGCCAAGGGCGGATCGGAGAGAGAGTCGAAGAGATGGCCAGTCGCTTGCACCGTCCAGCGGCGACCCCTGCAGTGCCGGCACCTTGTACGACGACATGTTCCCTCGCACAGAATCCAGCAAGGCGCCAAGCAAGGCGGCGTAGTGCTCGATGATGGGTGAAGTCGAGTCGGTGTTTGGGTGAGTGTCGACGGTCGGCGAAGCAGCGCGAGAAGCTTGAGCGACCATCCCCGCATTCCCTAAGTCCACCTGTGCACCGTCCATCGTGCGCGAGCTTGCAGCGAGGCGAGCGAGAAGAGCGGCGGGGTCAAGGGTGGTGTCGGCGTCGGTGGGGGAGGAGGAGTCGCACGTCGACGAAAGCCTGAGGGCTTCTACAGAGTTGCAGAGCAGTGCAGAGGGAGCTCACAACAAGGACAAAGGCGAGCAGGAAGCGCCAGGCTCGAGCAGCGAACAGTGTATGAGGTGAGCGAGGTTGCGCTGAGCGAGCTACGAGTAGTCTACAACAAGCAAAGGTTCAGCCCCTCCTCCAGTTGCCTCCAGACGGCGCACTGCCTGCGCCGAAACCGCCGCCGCCGCCCCGCGAGTCGACCTGCATCGGTCCCGCTCCTGCGCCAGGCGGGCGGTAGACGTTGGTTCCGCCAGCGCTCGGTGGTCGTGACGAGTAGGGCGTGCCAGCGTGCGATGCAGACGTCGCGGGCGTCGCCGCGCCCGAGGTGTACATCCGCGCCTGCTGGAGAGGGCGGAGGCCCGAAGGCGAGGACGGCCGCGTGCTCGCGCGAGAGGAGCCGACACCCGATGCAGGGCCCATCGAGTTGTGGTAGTCCTGGATGAGGTCGACGACGTTTCGCGTGAGGTTGTCGAGGTCCTGCACCTCGACCGACGACAGGGTCGGGTCGTTCCGGTCGACCATCTCCTCGTCCGCCTCGTCCTCGTCTTCGTCGTCCTTCTCGAACTGCCGACCACGCGGGCCTCGTTGCTGCTGTTGAGGTCCACGGCCGCGGCCCCGCAAGAGCGAGGCATTGAGACCCTCGAAGACGCGGAGAAGCGAGAGGTCGAGGATGTTCTTCAGACGCTCGACGTCGTCGAGGATGACGGCGCTCGTCTTGTTCGACGCGACGATGGGCAACCAGCCGTCGCAGTCGAGACCCTCCTGCGTGACGCGGAGGTCGTACGCGCCGAAGAGCATGTAGCCGAGCGGGTCGATCCTCGTCGTCGAGCGCAGGAAGGTCTGTCCGCCAGACTTGCTGCCGATCGGACCCGTCCGCGACTTTTCGCCGAAGGCGTAGATCTGCCGAGACGCCGCGCTCTTCTCGTTCCGCTTCGAGTTGACCGACGACGGGTGGATCATGCAGGACTTGTCCTGGCTCGTCCGCAACGTCGACGATCCCGTTCGGATGGCAAAGTTGGGCGCGACGGCGGTGGCGATGAGGGCGGAGAGGAGAGGGAGGAGGTGGCCGTTCTCGTTGAGTTCGGGGGGGATCTGGACGGGTCCGCGAGCGAAGCGACCACGGCCGAAAGCGGGTTGCGCAGGAGCTGCCGCGCCGCCAGCCGAGATTTGCAGGACACCGGCACGGTCGAGAGAGGAGATGAGGTGTTCCTTGATCTTGAGAATGTTGAGAAGGGACGGCTTCGAGAGGAAGTTGTTGTAGGCGAAGGAGTTTGCGCGCTGCAGAATGGAGAAAAGTCAGAAAAGCGATGATGTAGTAGAACCCGCGGGCCACGCACCTGGTACTGGTTCGACTTCTGCATCTCCTCCCACGTCGTGTACGCGCGGAGGATGGTGAGGGGATCACTGCGGAACTCGGGAGGCGCCCACGAGTTCTTGACGCGGTCAGCCTCCTCCTTGGCGGCAGGCGGCGACATGAACGGATCGCGGTTGGTGAGGATGGCAGCGAGGGTGACGGCGGGTTCGAGGCAGCGGAAGAAGGAGCCGAGGAGGCAGAGCTTGCCGATCGCTGCCTCGACGGGAAGCTGAAGGAGGACGCGTCCGAGCGAGGTGAGCTTCTCGTCGCGGTCGATGGCGCCGACGTGGAGGAGAGTCTGCAGAGCGGCGACAACACGCTGCGGCTCGGGAGGCTGGATAGTCGATCCGAGCACGTCGGCGACGGTCAAGCCGGGCAGTTGCAACCCAGTGACGTGCATGGCGGTGGACGCGAGGTCGGTGCGGAGCATCTCGACCGTCTGGTGGATGTCCATCGCCTCGAAGCGAGCGCGCGAGACGATGCCGTAGTACTCGCCAGGGCGGTGGCGACCTGCACGACCTGCGCGCTGGAGGACGTTCGAAGTACCGGTCCATGCCGAGACGAGCTGCGAAAGGCGGCGCTGCGGGTCGTAGCGCTTCTCCTTGCACTTGGCTGCGTCGACGACGTAGACGACGTCGGGAATCGTGACGGACGTCTCGGCGATGTTGGTCGACAGGACAATGCGGCGGATGCCCTTGGGAGGAGGCTCGAAGACGGCTTGCTGGTCGGCGAGGGGGACAGTCGAGTGGAGGATGTGGATCTCGTAGTCCTTCGACATGAAGTCGATGCCAAAGAGAGGGAACTGGCGGGGAGCCTGGAGGATCTTGACGACGGCCTGAATCTCCTCCCATCCCGGCAGGAAGACGAGGACGTGTCCGTCGTCCGACTTGCGCAAGACATGCGCGACGAGAAGGGCGAGAAGCGGGTAAGGCATGTCGAGGTCGTCGATCTCGCCGACGACTTTGCCTGTCCGCTCGTCGATAGGCAAGCGCGAGACGAGCTCCCTGGCGAGGTACTTCTGCACAGACTCGTCCTCGAAGACCCATCCTCCCTCGTTCCTCGGGATCTTCATCGCCCGCAACTCCTGCATCGTCTCGTCGAGCCAGTGCTTCTCGACGGGGAAAGACCGTCCGGGCACATCAATGACGGGCGCGGGCAGGCGAGTGTCGGGGTCGGCGAAGTAGTTGGTGAAGAGGCGAGGGTCGATTGTGGCGGACCTGCGAAAAGCGAGGTCAGCGCGTGAGACGGAATCTGGCAGGAGAAATCGCGAAACGCACATGAGGATGACCTTGACCTCGGCCTTGCCCTGTTTCCGCCTCTCGTGCAGCAAGCGCCTGAGAACGAACAGCAACAAGTCGGTGTCGACGTCGCGCTCGTGGACCTCGTCAACGCAAATGTGCGTCACGCCATCGAGGAAGCTCTCCTGGTTCGCCGAAGGTCCGCGGTCGAGGTCGGCCTGCATGCGTCGGAGGAAGAGACCCGTCGTGCAGAAGAGGATGCTGCCGTCCTTGCGAGGCGGCTTCGACTCGAACCTGACCTGGTAACCGACCGAGTCGCCAATCGACTCGCCACGCTCCTTCGCGACACGCTCAGCAACCGAGATGGCGGCGATACGGCGAGGCTGTGTGCAGACGATATTGCACTTTGCGCCCTCCTTGGCCATGATCGCATCGTCGAGGATGAGCTGCGGGAGCTGGGTGGTCTTTCCGGAACCGGTCGCGGCGAGACAGACGACGACGGGCGAGGTGTTGATCTTGGCGATGACCGAGTCGGCGTGCGAAGTGACGGGAAGGGAGGCGCGCTGCTTCCGCATCTTCTCGACTGCGGGCTCAGTCGAAGCCTGGTAGTTCTGGAGGCGGGTGAAGAGCATCTGCGACTTGGCTTCGAGTCGCTTCTGGCGTAACTCGGCCTGGGCGGCCTGCGCAGCCGGGTCGACAGCCGGCGCGTTGGTCGAAGCCGCCGTCGCTGCGTCCGCACCTCCACCGCGCTTCGCCCGCTCCCACTGCTCCTGCGCCTTCTTGTGCTCGCGCTCAACCATCTCCTTCGCGCGCCGATACAACTCGCTCTCCTGACCCTCCCACACCGCCTGGTTCAGCTCCTCCTCGACCTCGGCCGACCCAACATCGAACGAGACGTGGGGCGGCAACTCGCCTTTCGAGACGAGCTTGTCGAGTTTGCGCTGCTTCCACGCGTCCCACAAGCCCGGGTCGCACGACTCGAGATAGAGCGCCGTGTCGAGGTAGGCGCGTCGCTCGGCGTCCTTCTTGGACGCCGCCTCGCCCACACCGATTTGTGCGCCGGCGACGCGCAGCGTCGCGCGCCACTGGCCCTTCTGGTTGCCCTTGACTCGTCTGCGACCCCGCGTGAAAGGCGCAGGCTGGTCGATCTTGACCGGCCGCGCTTCGAGCGACGGCTTGTCAAAGTTGAAGCGCTGGCCTGTAAGCTCGTCCGCGCCGTCAGCTTGAGCTTCACTGATAAAAATCGCGTCGACGCACAATAGAAATCCATGAACGCCCTCGCCTCCTCAAGCGAGACCCGGTCTCCATTCGAAAGCGTGACCGTCGAGCCGTTGTTAGTCGGAGGGGGCGGCGCGGCCGCGTCGACGGCCATAGGGGCAGGACCAGTCGAATTGTAGGTCGTCGAGTTGGCAGGACCGTCGAAGAAGGAGGACGGGGCGTACGAGGTGGGGGTTTGGGCGGCGGGTTTTGCTGCTGTGGGAGGGAAACCGCCTTTCGCGCGGAGAGGGAGGTTGCTCTGCGGAAATCAAGATCAGTCGTGAGCGGAATTGACGAAGCCAAGGAGAAAGCTGGACGCACGCTTGTGAACAGCCCCTTCGCACTCAACTGCATGCACGCATGCAACGCCGCAAGCTTCTCCGCTTCCTTCGCCGTCTTCGCATCTCCCGTTCCGACGATAGGCTGGATCATGGGAGGAAGCGAAGGGCCGGAAGCAGAGTTGTAGCTCCAGGACTGCTGGTTCGCTGGAGGATCGGGATCGGCGACAATGGTTACTCTGTGAAAGCCACCCTTCGTCAGCGCGGATCCTCCTGACGACTGTAGACCGTACGAAGGGGAGAAAGCTGGCAGGATGAACGCACCGCGTAACCTCCTCGCCCAGGACATTCACCTTCTTCGCCTCGTACTTTGGCTCTCCACCGAGCGCCTTGACGTAGTTTGAAATGACGCCCTTGGCGTTCTCGATCAGCCTGTCATTCACAAAGAATGCGGTACGATCAGCTCAACTTCTCGCAAGATCAAAGGCTGTTCGGGAGTGGACGCACTTGGGTGGTGGCTTGCCCCTCCCGCCCATCGCTGCGTACACCGACTCGACGTAGGTCTTGTCGTGCAGCGGACCGGGGGCGGTTGGTAGCGGCACCTTTGCGGATCTCGACGGCCCTGCGCCGCCTGCTCCTCCGCGCTTCCTGCCGCCTGCGCCAGCTCCGCCGCGCCTCCGAGGGTGTCCCAGCGATCCAGTCGAGTTCATCTCGAGCGCAGCCGATGTCCTGAGCGTGCGGTTGTGGTGTGTCGGCGGCGAGAGGAAAGTGGACGAGAGCGAGTCGAGCGGTCGGGGGCGGGCGTTGCGGCTCGCGGGCATGCACTGGCGGAGCAGCGACGGTCTGGCAGCGTGTGTGGCGGCTCGCAGCAACAACAGCGACCTCACCAGCATGAGCTGGGGTTGTGTTCAGGGTCAACCCGCCGACGAAGCTCATCGGGTAATCCTTTGCTATTCACGAATACAAATTGGGGTAATCAGCTCATTACAACCTCGATCACCCGCTCGCTCTTCACACATCCTCCTGAGACTGTGCTGGATCGGGTCTGGCAGACTCTACGCTCGACGCTGAGCCATGAACAACCCGAACGGGGGCATCCCGCTCCCTTCGCCGACACCGCCAGCATCCTCCCCGCTCGACGACATCGAACTCGACCCCGAAGTACAAGAGCTGTGGAGCTCGCGCGCACTCTTGCTGGTCAGTCGCACCCTCGGAGCGTACGATCCGCCACTGCGCGAGTCTATCAGAGGTGTGGGGGGCGCAGGGTGGCTTTCGAGATTGTCGTGGAGCTGCGGGAACACGGGAGACTTGGCATGGAATGATGGCGGGATAGGCTGGCGGGTCACTGCAGGGTGCACCGCTCGGCAAGGTATTCGGTGGTGCTATCGGCGAGGTTCCGCGGGCAGTTGCACCCGGTCCTCACGCTTCGTTTCTCGGTGGGGAGATTGGGTGGAGAGGCGAAATGCGCGTTCGCGCATCGTTTGATGGCCAGAACGCACGTCAGGAGGGATGGATTTGGAATGGAGATCCTGCGCCGCAACCGCAGCCATCTCAGAGCGCGACGAGCCAAATGCTGACCTCCGTCCCTCCTTGTGCAGGTCCTCCTCCTCCTGATTCTTTCTTTCTGGGTTTCGTACTACCTGAAAGTCCGACGGATCAGGAGCATCCATGAGACGATCGTCGCCATGTTCAGCGGTGCGTTTCCGAGATGTTTCGAGCGTGCGAGGCTGGAAATCGCTGACGTCCAACGCCGCCCCTGCCTCGTTTCTCTTTCGCGACGCCCTCAACAGGCATGTGCGTCGGCGCACTCGTCCGCCTCGCGCCCGGCCACGTCGTGCAAGACATGATCGCCTTCAAGTCGACCATCCTCCTCAACGTCCTCCTCCCGCCCATCATCCTCAACTCTGGCTACCAGCTCAAACAGGAGAACTTCTTCCGCAACTTTGCGGTCATCCTCAGCTTTGCGTTTGCGGGGACTTTCATCAGTGCGGTTGTACTCGGGTGCGTCTCCTCGGGCAGCTTGCGCTTCCCTCGCTTGCACCGCGTGTCGAGCGCCAGTAGCTCACAATGTGCAACCCACAGCGTCATCGTCTACCTCTACTCCCTCCTCGGCCTCGAAGGCCTCTCCCTCACCATCATCGAATGCCTCCTCTTCGGCTCGACCCTCTCCGCGACCGACCCCGTTACGATCCTCGCCATCTTCAACGCGCACCACGTCGACCCGAAGCTCTACTCGGTCATCTTCGGCGAGAGTATCCTCAACGACGCGGTTGCGATCGTCATGTTCGAGTGCGTTCGCACTCTAGCCCATCTGCCTCCCGCTCGCTGACTCCGCCCCCTGCTCGTCACACAGAACACTCTCGCAATTTCACGGCGAAAAAATCCACCTCCTCTCCTTCTTCCACGGCACAGGGATCTTCCTCCTCACCTTCTTTATCTCGATGGCACTCGGCGTCATCTTCGGCCTCAGCTGCTCGCTCATGCTCAAGCACTCCGAGTTGGGTGAGTCGGCGCTGGCTCAGCTTTGGAACACCATTGTCGGCCGTGACGGCGTAGTCTCCTATGAGAAGTTGGTCAGTTGGCTGATATTGCTTCGCTGCGTCGTGCAGGCCGATACACCGAGATCGAAGCGTGCCTCGTCCTCCTGATCGCCTACACGAGCTACTTCTTCTCGAACGCCATGTCCATGAGCGGTGCGTTTCGCCATTCCTCTAGAGCACCGCGTGCTGATCTTCGACTCCCACATCTTCTACCTTCCCGGCCAACTTTCGCTTGCATCTCTCCTCTGTATAGGCATCGTCTCCCTCTTGTTTTGCGGCATCACCCTGAAGCACTATGCCTACCACAATATGTCACGAAGTTCTCAGCGGGCGACGCGAGCGATCTTCGGGATCCTCGCGTCGCTCGCCGAGAACTTCATCTTCATCTACCTCGGCCTCTCCCTCTTCACGCAGACTCAGCTCGTCTACAAGCCGATCTTCATCCTCGTCACTGCGGTTTGCATCCGTTCCTCTCACCTTCTCTCGAGCAGTTCGCTGACGTGCTCCCTCGCAGTTCGCCGTCTGTGTCGCCCGGTACTGCGCCGTCTTCCCGATCTCCAAGGTCATCAACGTCGTCTTCCGCGCCCGCGGCGCCCGGACCGACGAGCTCCCGCACAGCTACCAAATGATGCTCTTCTGGGCGGGTCTGCGCGGAGCAGTCGGCGTCGCTCTCGCTGAAGGCATGAAGGGCGAGCATGCGGTGGCGCTCAGGACAACGGTGCTCGTCACAGTGGTCTTGACGGTCGTCGTTTTTGGCGGCACCATTCAGCGGATGATCGAAATCCTCGGGATTCGTACAGGTGTCGAAGAGGAGCTGAGCGACAGCGAGGACGAGGAGGGCGTCTACAATCTCGTCAATTCGGACGGTGCGGACGTCGAGGCGCGAAGGATGAAGAGGCGGTCGTTGCCACTGGGAGTTGGCGGAGGAGGGGTCTCCGCGACGAGCCACCATTTCGCCAGTCAAGGCAACGGCAGGCTCAGCACGGGTGACTTCGACCAGTCGACATCGCCTTACCGCGACCAGCAGCCTCGCCGCGGATCAGCAGGTCGTCTAGGCGCCGCCAGAGTTCCTTCGCCGCGACGACCGCAAGTCTACGTCGCGTCCGACAACTCTGCCTCGTCCGAAGACTCCGACCCGGACGTGCTTCCGTCGCCCTCTGACCCGCTCGCAGCAGATCCATCGGCCTCGTCGGCGCAACTCCTGCCAGGCGGCGGACTCGGCCAGGTCTGGTCGGCACTCGACGAGCAGTACCTCCTGCCCGTCTTCAGCAACACGACTGCGAACCGACACGAGCGGAGCAAGAAGATGGCGGCGCGAGCGAAGAAGTCGTCGTTCGCGGTGGACCGCGTGGGGCTCGAGGGCGACGAAGAGGGCGGCGAGGGCATGTACGCCGGCGGAGCGGGGAGGAACAAGAGCTTTTCAGTGAGTGCTGGCTCCTTGTGCTGCTTCTCTCGCTAACCTCCTCCCTCGCAGGACATCGTCACCGCACTCGTCGCGCCTGCCTTGTCCTCGTCGCAAGGTCCGTCGACGCCCGCCCCTCCAACTCCCGCCTTCGCCTCGCCCAACTCTCCGTACCCTTCAATCGACCTGACTGCCGCCGCATCCTCGCGCTCACTCGACACGCGACCAGCTCCTCGCGCCCGCTCGTCCGGCTCACAACCTCATACGCCAACCGGCTCCGCCGGGTCGTTAGGCGGTCCTGCAATTCCCGTACAGCCATTCGGCGGTCGGAGAGGCTCGGCGATGCAACCGGGAGAGGGGTACGAGCTGTCTGGCGGATCAAGCGGCGGAACGGATGGGCGACGATGATGTTTGCGAGCTCGCTTGCCTTCAGAATACCGTCACGCTGCACTGCATTACTTCACGAGACCTCTTCGCATGCCTTGAGAGTAACGCGAACCGCGAAAGCGCAAGTACAGCTGAGGAAAGTGCGTTTCAACGAACGAGGAAGGTCAAGCGGTTCGACCACACTAGTCCCTCGCAACTTGCTTCGCTGTGAAGCGCATCGCCAGCGAGTGAAGATCTGTTCGCAAAACCTTGTGTTACAACAGAGCTGCGAGTCCCGTCTATCCAGAGAGCCGGGGACTTAACGACCAGCGCGAAAATGTAAGGGGGAGGGAGGGAGATGCGCCATGCTAAGCGCCGAGGAATTCGAAGGCTGTGCGAGGGGTAGGAAGAGTTAGCGAGCGAAGACGACATAGCAGAGAAAAGCGAATCGGACGCACTGGCTGCGCCACATTCAACGCCGTCCTCGGTCATCAAGACGCCGCGCACTTCGGCACTGTCGAGCTGCAGGCCGAGGTCAAACTCGATGTATCCGCCGCCGTTCTCCTCGGCGATCTGGTGGAACTTGGGCAACGCGGCGAGGTCGACGGTCCAGCGGCAGAGTTCGGTCAAGTCGCCTGTGGGAATAGCCTGCGTCAATACAGGCATAAGAGGAAGTCGAACGCTTGCACTCACCCTCGTCGGTATAGCGGTACAGCTCCTCCGAATTCGAGACGAAGAGGTGGGCGGTAAAGACCGAGTCGCGAGGGTCTGCGTTCGACCGGGGCGCACAGCACAACTGTATCAGCTCAAGTCGCATCCACACTGCTGCGACTTCGTCGACGCACCCTTGACAAACTTGCAGAAGCGAGATCGCAACCGCTCGCCCTTGCGCAAGACGGCGCCCTTGGCGATGAGGTCTGCAAAGCGAAGTGGTCAATTGAGCGCCCGGCCTCAATCGAATAAACCTGAACGCACAGCTCAGCCGGTTCTCGCACACGACCGTCCCGCCATCGTTCGTCGTGACGAACTCGGGCCTTCGCCAATGGTCCTCCTGCTCGGCCGGCAACCTGCTCTTCATGCAGTAGCTGCGCGGACTGATGACGCTGCTGACGCCCGCTTTGCCCTGCCGCAAGCCGAGACCGTAGCGAGCCGCTCCCCGGAGAGTTGCGGTGTCACAGTCTTGCGGGCGGACGATGACAGGGACGACAGCGCCGAAGGCTTGTCGGACGCGGGTGTAGAGGTACTCGGACGCCGCGAAACCGCCGACGAGGATGATAGCGTCAAGCGGGGTGGAACCAATCTTGGCGATCTGGGTCGAGAGGAGCTCAAGGACTTGCTCTGCGGGCGCGGTCGTCAGCGGTCAGCGTGAGCAGGTGCGGACAAGCTCAACGCGTACCGATGATCGGGTCAAAGACCTCCGTCTTGAGCACCTTGCCCGGGATGGCGAGTTCGCCGAACTCCAAGCCGACGGCGGGGTCGTGCGAGTCCTCAACGTTGAAGCAGTTGAACCGGAAGATGGCCTCTGCAAGACGAGAACTGTCAGCAGGAGCGAATGGCAGAGGGAAGTATCCCTACGCACCATCGTCTTCGGCGGTACCGTGGTAGGCGAGCTTGTCTCCCTCGGCGAAAGCGTGGATGAAGGTCGCCATCGATGCCGGCTCGAGGTGCACTGGGTGGTCCTTCAGGCTGCAGGCGCAAATGGCCAGTACATCAGCGACGAGCGAAGGACAAATCGCCACGCCGAAGCGAAAACCGTCGCGACTTACATCCGCCTGAGCAACTCTTCAAACTTGAGGTCGACAAACAAGCTTCCCGTATTCGCCCCGCTCCGCACACACATCTCGGCGATCTCGAGCTCGGAGAGTTGACCCATCAGTTTGTAGACGCCCGTATCGACGGTTCCGCCTCCTGCATCGCAGAGGAGGAAGCATTGCGAGGGCCGGAGGTGGTGGAGGGTCGCGAGGGTCGAGGCGTGGATGGCGCCGGCTTCGGGTTCGCTGCGAGCAGGACTCCGCGTCAGCTCCAGGAAAACAATCAGAAAGGCAGAACGACGACGTGGTGTGGCGCCGTCGTCCGAGACCCAGGCAGCAATCCTCGAACCGACTGACGTGATAATCTGCAGCCTGTCCCTCCACGCTGTGTCACCACCGCGCGAGCTCTGGACGAGACCGGCACGAAGCGCGCTCTCACGCATGAGCGAGCAAGCGGCGGCGTCCCATGCGGCGGGAACGGTGAGGAGGACATCGGCGGCATCTGCAAGTCGATGGGTAGTCATGCAACCGTCAGTAACCGCTTTATTAAAACGCAGGCACGCAGCATGGACGACTTCTCGAACGCACTCAGGTCGACGACACTTCCGATCTCCTCCGTGATCATCCGCCTTGCGTACCGCCAGATGCAGCGCAAGAAGTCGGCGATGACATCGACGACGTTCTTGCCGACAGGAAGTGGCGGGAGCCACGGATCGGGAACGCCGGAGCGAAGCGATTCGGGCGAGAGGAGGAGCTTGAACCACTCGCACCTGCAAGAGGCACAGAAACATCAGCCCAGTCTGACGGCGAAGGAACACATTGCTTGCACACGGTCGTGTGAGAAGCGGTGACAGCCGCAGGAGCGCGACTCACTTGATCAGCCCCTTCGTGACAGTCGCATTCTTCGCCTCGAGCCCCCAGCTGACAATCTTGGCCTCCTCGTCCGGACTGTTCTGCTCGTACAAGATGCACGTCGGGACCTTGCGGTAAGTCTCGTACGAGCCTGGCCAGGAGAGGATCTGCCGAATCTGGCCGGAGAAGAGACGCGAGGAGCCGTAGGCGATGCCGGTGAAGGTCGTTCTGCGCGTAATCTCGGTCCGTCAACTTGCGGTCGAGAGGCGGAGAGAAAGCAAGCGAGAGCGCACCCGAAGTCAATACCGACACTCATCTTCCCCTCCTCTTCCTTTGCCTTTCCCTTACTCGCCGATCCGCCCATCTCTCTCGGCTGACTCGTAGGACCCACGCTCTTCGCCATATTCCGCGCGACGGCATTCGCACTTGCCGAAGAAGACGGGTGCACAGGCGCGGAGAATGGATGCGGGCCGAACGGGACTGGCGGAGGGAGCGCGTTCGAGGGCGGAGGCGGAGGTCGTTGAGAGGTCGAAGCGGTGCCGAAGGACGCTTGAGATGCGGATGGACGGAAGGGTGGCCGAGCGCCGTAGGAATCGGACGGGCCGGGTGTTCGAGCGGGAGGAGGAAGGGCGGGATATCCGTACGGCGGGTAGGGGGGATAAGGCGGGTAAGGGTATGGCGGGTAGGGAGGGTAGGGGTATCCTGCTGAGCCGGGAGGAGGTGGATAGGGCGGGTAGGGAGGGTAGGGGAAGGGCGGGACCGGAGGTGGCCGAGAAGCAGAAGGCGCCGACATCACTGAAGGAGAGCGACCTCGTCCTCTTCGACCTGGAGACGATCGTATAGAGGGCGCTTGGCTGTACGCCGCAGATGGGGCTGGGGGACCTGCGCCGGGTGGCAGCGATCCTCGTCCTCCCATCGATGAGCCAGACACGTCCCGTCTCTGCATCGGCAGCACATCCAGCATCTCCTCTTTCTCCTCCGCGTCCACGCCGTTCTCGCCGTTCCCGTCTGCACCGCTCCCTCGAGACCGAAAGCTCTGCGGACTCGCCATCTGGTTCGAGTGCTGTCGCTTCGGCGCTAGTCGGCTCGTAGTCGCAACGTAAGGATAATAATGCGCGGCGGAGGTAGGGGTATTGGGTGATGTAGGCGAGGTGGAGGCGCCGGTGGTTGTTGCGGGTGTAGTGACGGGTGCGGACGAAGAGACGGAAGTTGAGGGCGGTGCGGGATAGGCGTGCGGGTAAGGGTAAGGGGGTCGGCCTGGCGGCGGATAAGCGTAAGGGTAGGCGTGATGAGGCGGAGGCGGGAGCATCATGGCGCCGTTCGGACCAATAGGCGGCGGAACAAGGTAGCGCCCACCTTCGGATCCATCATAGGTCCCCTCTTCTTCCTCGTTCCCCGCGAGCGTCCCGTTCTGCGCACTCGCCTTACCCTTTCCCTTGTCCTTCCGTCCCAGGCTTCCAATCTGCAGCCTCGCGAGACCATGGAACCGTCCCTTGCGCTTCTCGGACGCGCCTGAGACGCTCTCAGTCTCCGCCGAAGCCGCCCCGCGGTCCGCGGTTCCGTTCCCGTTTGGTATAGGCGAGAAAGCGCTGTTTGTCGAGGCGTGCGAGGGAGGCGAAACGAACGGTGAAGATGGGACGGCGGTGGGGGGATTGGCGCGCCCGTTTCTTGGATCGCGCTTGGACGAAGTCCGCACGATCTCCTGGTACGACTTCATCCCTCCCGCACGCGCGTCCACGCCGGATCCGTGGCGGTACGAAGCTGGGGAGGCGAGGACGGAGTGTTCGTGGGTCGGGTCGAGTCGAGCGACTCCGTGAAGGTGATCGCCTTGTCTCGTCACTTCGCTCGTGCAACGTACTGCTCAACAGCCCCTCTAGACGTCCGGACAAGTTCCGCGCGAGATGAGTGAGTCGGAGCGAGGTGGTTCGTTCGGGAGGAGAGCGAGGAGGTCAAGTCGCGTCGATGGGCCTGGCGCGGCGTACTGGCGGTCGTCGGGGACGCTGTAGCACTCGAACGAGCTCCTGAACAGCCTCGGGCAGCGAAAGAGCGTGAAGTCGTGATGGAAGAAGCGGAGGTACGGCGGTCGACTCGATGTAGTCCTTCACCGCGTCTGATAGCTATACTTGTTGAGCAGGCGTACTCGTACCAAAGCGTCGAGCGCGTTCCGCATCCTCCGACCGTTATTCGAGCCAACTTCGCAGACCCTCTCCTCGTCGTTCGAGGTGCCGCCATGTTGTACACACTCAGACTCGCTATAATGACATGACAGTACACCCTCCGTGTACGGCCAACAGTCCTGGCGTCTGTCCGCCCCGCTCAGTCTTGCCCGAAGAACTCGAACGTCGCCCTTCCAACCTCCTCTCCCTCGTCCGTCACCAGGACGCCGATGATCTCCGCGCTGTCGATCAGGAGACCAAGCGTGAACTCGGTGTAGAAGCCGCCAGAGGTAGTAGTCGAGGCGTTGTACTGGAAGGAAGGGAGGGGAGACAGGTCGACCGTCCAGCGGCACTGCAAGGCGCACGAAATATCGACTGTCAGCGAGGTTTCGGCAATACGAAAAGTGTGCGTGACCGAGGAGAGGGTGCAAGGGAGCTGGACTCACCAACTCCTCGAGCGGTCCTGCGCACGGCACGCTCGTCAGCTCGTCGTCCACATCCCGCCGCGAATCGCACGGTCAAGCAGTGCGTACCTTCGTCCGTGTACCGATACACCTTGTCCTCGTCTGAGACGTAGAGGACGGCGGTGAACATGCAATCCGTCGGCGCGCGACTGAACTGAGCTCACGTAAATGCAAAGGATCAGCTATGCTCCGCTTGCAGGCGATAAAGTTGGACGCAAAATAGCGACGCACCTTGCAGTATCGCGACCGAAGCTGCTGACCTTTCCTTACGACGGCTGCGCAAAGCGCGGGCAAGATGGACGGCTATCAGCTACGCTTCGAAACGCGAGAGGCGGTCTTGGGCAACGACGCACCGCCTTTCGCTACGAGGTAGCTCAGCCTGTTCTCGCACACTTCGACGCCGGCGTCATTGCGGACGATGAAGCCTGCAAAGAGACCTTCGTCAGTGACCGAAGCGATTGGCGGTGAGTGGTGGACGCACCTGGACGCTGGTAGCGGTCCTCGTCGCTCGCTGGGAGCTTGCACTTCATGATGTAGGACCTGTCCGGCGGGATGAATCCGTGAGCTCGCCAGCGCTTGCGCGAAGCCTCAGCTCCGTCTACTCGCTCGCGCAGTCGAACGAAACAAAAAAGCGCGACGACTCACCTCGGACTGATCACGCTACTAACCGTCCCGCCATCCTTGCTCAAACTCAGGCCATACCTCGCCGCGCCCTGCAACGTCGCAACATCCGTGTCCCTCGGGCGCGCAATGATCGGGACTTTGTCACCGAACGCGCGTTGGATGCGTTGGCAGAGGTAGGGGGAGGAAGCGAAGCCGCCGACGAGGATGAGGGCGTCGCAGCGCTGGGTCGGGAGCTTGGAGAGTTGGTGCGTGAGGAGGGAGAGGACCTGGTCTGCGAAAGGCTGGGTGTCAGCCGACTGCTCTCGGGTCACCTCACCGCATATCAGTGGTGAACGAGCGCTTGCTTGCTCCCGCTGAGATCAACAGAAGCGATGATCAACGAGAAAAAGCGCACCGACAACCGGATCAAACACGTCCCTCCTCAATACGTTTCCGGGCACGACCAGCTCGCCGTACTCCAGCCTCACCGTCGGGTCATGCGAGTCCTCAATGTTGAAGCAGTTGAAGCGGAATAGCGTGTCGTCGTCCGCTTCTCCGGCGAAGACGAGCTTGTCACATTCGCTGAAGGAGTGGCGGAAAGCGAGGAGCGATGGAGCGTCGAGGTGTACGGGGTGAGTGCGGAGGCTGCATATCGTCACCCGCAAAGAGGGGAATGAGAATGAAGAGGTCAGCCAAGCGAGTTGGGAAGGTCGCGCGCGGATCAAGCGTCTCCAACGCCTCTTCTTCGCTTCGCTCGGAGTAAGAGGGGGACGCACAGGCTCTTGACGAGCTGCTCGAAGCGCAAGTCGAGGAAAAGACTTCCGCAATTCGCGCCGCTCCTCGTGCTCATCTCGGCAATCTCGAGCTGGGCAAGCTGGCCGATAAGCTTGTACGTCGCGCAGTCGACGGTACCGCCACCAGCGTCGCAGATGATGAATGTCTGCGACGGCTTGAGCTTGAAGAGCGTCGAGAGGGTCGAGGCGTGGATGGCAGCGGCTTCCGGTTCGCTGTGCGGTCAACGTAGTGAGCGCCAGAAGGAGCAGTTCGCGAGGGGTCCTCACGTGATGATGCGCAGCCTCTCTCGCCACTTCGTATCGCCTCCTCGAGCGCTCTGAACGAGACCTGCGCTGAGAGCAGCCTGCCGCATGATCTGGCATCCTGCGGCGTCCCAGGCGGCAGGGACGGTGAGGATGACATCCGCCGCCTCTGCGAAACGGTGAAGAGTTAGCGCTGCCGCGACGCAGAACCGAGACGGATCGGCTTGTCGCGAAAGCTGGCCAACTCACCCAAATCCGCGACACTTCCAATCTCCTCCGTGATCCGCTCTTTCGCATATTTCCACAGACAGCTCAGGAAGTCGGTGACGACGTCGATGGGTTGTTTGCCGTGAGGAAGCTCGGGCAAACGAGCGGAAGTGGCGAGGCGGCCTTCGCGGAGGACTTGCGGGTCGAGGAAGAGCTTGAACCATTCGATCCTGCCGAGATGGGTAAGCACGATGCGTTGACCCTACAGAGTGAACGCACTTGTAGAAGCCTTCACGCAAGGTCATCGCCTTCGCTTCGATGCCCCAAGCCACCACGACCGCCTTGTCGTTCGGCGAAGCCTGGTAGTAAGCGATGCAGGTTGGCACCTTGCGAAACGTCTCGTAGCTTCCTGGCCAGTTGAGGATTTGGCGAACGGTGCCACCCATGTGGCGCGAAGAGCCGTAAGCGACGCCGGAAAAGGTCGTACTGCGGGCGGGTACTGGTCAGTTTCAGGCCGAGTCGAGCTGCACGAGCGGACGAACCCGAAGTCGATACTGCGCAGCAAACATCGTCAGTCAACCGTCAAGATGGGCCTGTCAACGAGACGAACCCGACACTCAGCTTTCCCTCTAACTCGCCCAAGGAAGAACCGACGTCCGCATCCGCAACGGCTTCCTGGGCGACTCCGACCGCTCCCGCTTGTCCTGCCATCGCAGTCACAATCGTCGGTCCAATACTCGCGGTCGCCAAGCCAGGCGAGACGACAGCAGGCGTGAAGAGCGAAGGATTAGGGAGGCGGTCAGAACCTGCAGCGGGAGGCGAGACAGTCGTCGGCGGGGTTGGGTAGGCCTGCGAGCCTGACATTGCGCTCTGTGTGAGTTGAGGGGAAGAAGAACCGTAGATAGGGCGGGGCTTCATGAGGCCAGACGAAGGGGAGGCAGTCCCGGCGAGAGAAGGAGGTGCGGCGGCTGTAGAGCTCAAGCGGTTAGTGACGCGTCCGTGAGGCATGTCAGCCGGTGCAAAGGAAGCTACGCACCGCTGAAGTAGGGAACGGTCCCGACGGGAACTCCTGTGTCGGGAAGAGCAGGCGAGCCGCCGCCAACAATGGCCGGCGTCTTCGACCGCTTCGTGCTGAAAATCTTCTTCATCGTGGGCAGCTGGACTTGTATATCAGCGCGGTTGGTGAACAAGGAAGAGCGAGAGGTCGCAAGGTCCGGAAAGTCCTCGGAGCGAGAGAGGGGTCGTGCGCCGGGGTTCGAGGCGCGCTCATGCCCAAGTCCTCCTCCCCGCTGCACAGTGATGGTGAGGAGCGGCGCACGTCTCGAAGACGAGCACAATTGAGCGAAAAGGCGAGCAGCGAAGCGAAAGCGAGTTGGCCAGGAGCGTCAGAGGCCGTCTCGATGATCCGCGTCTTGTCTTCAAGCGTTGTACAAGCGTGTCTGTAGGTACAAGTTCGTGCGTAGGGGGCGAGTACAATGCCCGTCAAGCTCACCTGCCCCTCTTCAGTCCCTCAACCCATCCCGTCCCGGCTTTCTGGTTCCAGAGCTGCTCGCGACTGATCCTGCCTTTCTTTCCTCCGCCACGCGCGTACTCGGTCGTCGTCTGCGCGCGGTTCTCCTTGAAGATGCCGTTGAGGGGGAAGAAGGTGAAGAGGTAGAAGAGGAGCGATTCGGAGCGGGCGAGGCGGCGGCGTTCGCACTCGCGGGCGGCGATGGTATAGAAGATCGAGCCCTGCGCAGGAGACTATCAGTCATGATGCGTTAAGGCCGTATAGAGCGGCGCAACGCACATCGTAGACGGTCCTCAAGTCTTCCTTTCGCATGATTCCGTCCGCTGGCCAGATGAGGAGGTATGTTGCGAGCATCTCGAAGAAGGCGCCGACCCATCCAGCAAAGTCCAAGATGTTGCGTTGCGCACGGATGAGCTGGAGGCCCTCGTAGAATGTGACGCCGCCCTTGAGGCCCTTGTCGAACTTGGAAAAGATCGCCTCGAAGTGCGCCGGGATGAAGCGGCCTTCGTTGTGGTAGGTGCCGGTGTCGGAGCTGCGGATAATGCGTCAGCCTAGAAGCGGACTGACGGAAATGGCTCGGCTCACCCGTGTTTGGCGCGGTGGATGTGCTTAAGGTTGATGGGGAAGAGCGGGTTCGGGATCCAGCTTTCGCTCGTGAACCAGGAGAACGAGGTCGAGATGATCCTGCGGGCGCAGAGGCTCAGCTTGCAAGTCAAGCACGTGGATCGGACAAAGGTCAACGAACATGACGGAGAGGATGCACCAGGGCAGCGCGTATCCGAGCTGGTGAAAGCCCCAGAACACGTCCCAGGGCCAGACGATGCCGTCGTTGTCCGGGTCGAAAAAGGCGCAGTGCTGCTGCAGGACCGAGTCGTTCTCGTGCTGCTTCGCCCAGTTGCCTTCCTGCGTTCCGAACGGCCTCTCCGGCGTCGCAGCAATGTTGGCGCGAGGGACGTCTGCGAGGCTGGCGTCAGTTGTCGGCAGCAAGATAGGTCTAACTCCTCGACTAAAGAGAACCCGCACGAGGAGAATCCTGAACAGGACTCACAAGGCTCTGCCAAACCTTTGCTCGCTTCTTCCGACACCGGCCTCGCCTCCATGGCGATGTGACCCCTCAGCGTCGTCTTGAACGGAGCTCCGGGCAGATCGCTACCCCTTCCGGCCCACTCGTCTCCCTCCCTCGCCGTGTCCTCGCCATTCTCCGCGCCCTGCGTCTCCTCACCGTCCTGATTCTGCTGCCACGGCATGCGATGAACGAATTCGCAGTCAATCTCTTCCATCGGTGTGTCCTGCTGCGCCGCGTGCGTTGGCCTGTCTTCGGGAAGATTGTAGGATGTCGACCCGCTGGACAGCTCCGAGAAGGGGAGAGCCAGATGTAGCACCACGCAGGGGAGATGCCATGCTAGCTGTCAATCAGTGAAGCGTAGCAGACAGACAGCAGCGTCGAGCGTGAAAGTGCGATGAGGAGTCCATGACGAAGGCGGGGCGACGAGAAGCGAATGAAGCTGACTGGCCACGAATGACACGGCAGACAGTACCTGTGCGTGTCCATCCTTGAGCGACGAGCTCGAGCACGAGGCAGCGGAAGAGGCAGAGCCCGAAGAAGTTCTCCTCGACCAGCAGAGGGAGAGCAAGCGAGGCGATTGCAAAGCGAGTGAAGATCTACAACGACGACAAATGGACAGCACGAAACAGAATGCAAACCGGATCAAGCGCTTCCCGAAGGACCAGCCTCGACATCCATCCTGTGCTCCTCCTCCTCCTCGACGGCCGCCCTCGCTGCCGCCGCAATGCCAGCCATTGCCGCAGGCTGCGCTCCTGATCCCTCGGCATGGACCATCGGCTCGGCGGGAAGAGGCGGGAGGTTCTGGCGCAGACGGGCAGGGAAAAGGGCGCGCTGAAGCGAGAGGTAGTGGTCGGGCGAGAGAATGCAACGGGCGAGGTCCTCCTCGTCGTCGATCAGCTCGTCCGTCTTAGCGGCTTTCCTCGCCTCGGCGCTCGGCCTGTCCTTCTGCTGGACGAGGCGGCTCTCCTTCTCCTGGTCCTGGCCTTGCTCGGCGAGGAAGAGCGACGTGCCTTGCCTGGCACGCAAGTCGGCGACGCGGCGGTCGACAGAGTCGATGATGGCGTACTGGAAGACGAAGGTGTCGCGCGTCTGGGTGATGCGATGGACGCGAGCGACGGCTTGAAGCTCGAGCGAAGGGTGGAGGAGCGGCTCGATGAGGAAGACGTAGCGGGCGGCTGTCAAGTTGAGGCCTGCCGACTGCGACCTCGTGTGAAGGAAGAAGGCGGCGACGTCCGGGTCGTTCTGGAAGGTCGCGACAACGCCCTCCTTCTTGCCCTTGCCGACCGCGCCTTCGAGGCGGACGAACTTGATGCCGTTGCGCGTGAACGCCTCCATCAGCAACGAGAGCGCTTCCTGCCACGCGGAGAAGATGACGACCTTGGCGTCCGGGTCGCGACGGCGGAGGTACTTGACGTGCTTGACGACGAAGTCGCTCTTGCTCGACAGCGGCGAAGCCGTTTGGATCTCCAGGATCTTCTCGCGGCTGAACTCGTCGATCTCGTTCAACTTCGGCGCGACCGTGTCGAAGCTCTGGGTGATGCCGTGTGAGTCGATGTACTGATCCTTGCCGAGCGGCGCGTCCGCTTCGTTTTGGGCGGCGGCAGGCTTGGCGCGGTACTGCGGGCGGCACTCTCGTCAGCCTTTTCAAAAGGGCTGCGGACGTGGAAAGTACGCACTGAGACGGTCTGATAGCTTCCAGCCGGGAGAGGCTGCTTGCACATCGCGCAGTTCCGCGAAACGCTATGCCAGCGACGGAAGCATGCCGCGCAGGTGAGGTGGCCGCAGTCGGTGAGTACTCCTTGCGCTGAGGAAGGCAGGAAGCGTCAGCGCAGCGCGGATGCTGGAGGAAACGGGAAGAACGCACAGAAGGACTCTGCGCAGATCGGGCAAGTCGTCTCCTCTTCCTCTCGCGCATCCGGATTATTGAGGTTCTCTAGATAGCGGCGGCGAGCAAGCTTGCTCTCGATAGAGGCCTTGAGCTCGACTGCGAATCGGGAGGCGAATCAGCACGCTGTCGATACGAGGTGGAGACAGCACGCACGCTCATCCTGCCTCAGCAACTCAATCTCGACGAGCAAGCCGCGCCACTTCTTGCTGCCCATGTCCGGGTCGCGGACGTCGTCGGAGATCTGCTGCAAGTTGGCGAAGTAGGTGAGGCGGGCTGCGCGAACAGGCAAGGGTCAGCTGGTGTCGACCACTGCAAGCAGTGGACACGACGCACCGTTGTATGCGGTGGTGAAGTCGCTGAGCTCGGCACGAAGGCGGTCCGCAACCTTCTCGAGTGGCGAGAGCTGTGAACGAACAGTGAGCGATAGCTGCGGCTCAATCCAATCCGTGGGGCTAACTCACGCTCTTCTGCAGCCTCGCACGCTCGCGGTCGAGGATAGTAATCTCGCGGTCCGACTCGCTCCTTTCCGACGCCTCCTTGAGCGCCTTGATGAGCTGGCGGATCGGCGTGACCTCGGCGAACTCGTTGTCCTCGCCCTTGGACTCGAGTCGCTCGACGAGGAGCTGGTAGCGCAAGACTGTGCAAGGCGTAACTCAGCCCCGTTGCGAAGGTTTGAGGAGAGAAACGCACCCTGCTCGGCAGAGTGACCAGACTCGATCGTCGGCGCGAGGAACTCCTTGTAAGACCTCTTCTTCTTGTTCGCCGAGCGCTTCTGCTGGAAGCGAGACTGCACACCGACTGCACAGTCAGCAGCCGTTTCGGCTCAGGCCGCAAGCGTACGCACCTTCGGTCCAGGCTTCTTCTTCTTGCGCGGCGCCTTCCCCTTGCCCTTGCCCGCGTACGCTTCTTCTTCTTCTTCCGCCTCCTGCTGCTCCTCCGCGTCCTCAGCCGCATCCTGTTCGGCGTTCCCCTCGTCCTCGTCCTCCTCTTCGTCGGCGGCGTTGCGACCGCGCTTGCGTGAAGGCCCCGCGATGGCACCGACAGCCTCGCCAAGCGCATCGCCGTAATCCTCGATCACGTCGTCCTCGACGCCCTTCGGCGGCGGAGCCTTCTGCTCGCCGATGATCTCCTGGTCGTAGAGATACGACGCAGCCTCTGCCTTGTACTGGTCGCCGAGGGCTGAGCGGGTGCCGGTGATGCCGTAGCTCCACTCGCCGAGAAGGACGGTGTACTCCCTGGGAATCGATAGTCAGCCGGCGAACGGACTGCAAGAGAGGTACGGACGCACTCGAGATAGACGGTCAGGCGCTCCTGCAAGACGGCGCGCTCCTCGTATTCCTCGCCCGTCGCATCTTCGCCCGCGATCGAGACTTGCGCGAGGAGCATCTGGACGATCATCTCGCGATACTGGAAGATGAGCTCGGCGTAGCCGTTGAGCAGGTCTGTCGTCGTCGCAACCGCTTCAAAGGTCTCGCGGGCCATGAGACCGTGCTTCGTCTTGCTGAACTGGAGCTCAAAGTCGGAGATGTCGAGTTCGCCTTCGGCGTCACGGGCGTCGAGTTGCTCCTTGAGAACCGCCTGAGCGCGCTCGACGGCAGCTTCGAACGGTCCCGTCATGAGCTGACGAAGCTGCTCGGCCGCAGCGTAGGCCGCCTTCTCCTCCTCCTCGCGCTTGCTGTTGAAGTAGGCGTGACCGGTAAAGAAGAGGGCGGCGTGCTTGACGAAGAGTAGGTCGCGGAGACGGTTGCGGAGAGCGCCGATCCTCGTCGACGCGGCGCGCTCGCGGTCCGACATGAGTTCAGTCTCGTCGGCACCCTCGACCGAGCGGAAGCCAAGCTCGAGCGCTCCCGCGACGCCTTTGTCGCGAACATCGACCGGCGAGTCGCGGTTGGCGTCGGTCTTGCGGGCAGCCCAGGCGTCGTGGATCTCCTTCGTCACCTCGTCGATGATCGGGTCGATCTCGGCGATGGCAGACTTGTAAAGCTCGAGCGCGGTGTCGAAGCGCGTCTCGACCTCCTCGTCCCACATGAGCAGCTGCCCACGCCGGACGCGAGCATCGAGGAGCGCGCGCTGGGCGGACTGGATCTCGTGGACGGCGGCTTGCTTCATCGCGGCGTAGACCTCCTCGACCGTCTTGAGGACGCGGCCTCCGAGCGCCTGCTTGTTTGCTTGGCCGAGAGCTGGGTGCGTGCAAAGCTGGCGAAGGAGGGTGAGCGCGCGGAGCAGCTCGCCCTTGTCCGGCTCCCACGACACGTCTTCCTCGCCTGGCGTCCTGTAAGGTTGGCCGTCCTCGGTGAGGCCGACGGCGCGCAGCGCGGCGCGGTAGCGTTCCTCGTAGTGGAAGCGCTCGATTGCGTTGAAGTCGACGGGGACGACGTAGCGGTGCTGAGCGGGGAGGACAAACTCGTGCTGAACCTGCGACTTGAGCGTCCTCTCGCCGATCTCGTTCCAGACTGCGCCGTAGAGAGTCAGCTCGGATGCCATGCAGAGAGGGAGACCTCGAGACGCACGGCGGCGGAAGCTTTCCGTCTCATCGAGCAACCTCTGCAGACTTGCTGTCCCCGAAGCGATCGGCTCGACGCGGAGGAAGGTGAGGAGCGGCCTGAGGTCGGCGATCTTGTCGCGCAGCGGCGTACTCGTGACGGCCCAGGAGTAGCGACGCGAGACGAGAGAAGCGGTCTCGCTTGTCGGTCCGACGGCGTCGCCGAGCCTGGAGAGGGCGAAGGTCAGCGACATCGCATCAAGAGCAAAGAACGACGGCTTACATTTGCGCCTCGTCCATCATGACACGGAGAAAGTCGATCTCGACGAGGATTGAGCGGCGGTAGCGGATCTCGCGCTTGTTGCGCAGTCCACGCTGGACAGGCTTGCGAGCGAAGGCAACCTCCTTGCGAAGAACGTCAAACGTCGTCAAGACGAGGTCGAACTTGCGAACGACGTAGGCAGCGTCCCAGGCCTTGTTGAGCGACATGATGCCCTGATAACGCAGAACGCGAAGGCCAGGCGTGAGGCAAGCGATCTCGGACTCCCACTGGCCGACGATGGCCGTCGGGGCGATGATGAGGGTGAGGCCGGACGGGCGCACGTCCGAGTCGCTGATCGGGTTGTAGTACGATGGTAGCTTGCGGCGCTTCGGGTCGCTGTGGAGGAGGATCAGGCTGAGCGCCTCGACCGTCTTGCCGAGTCCGACTTCTTCAGCGAGAAGGCCGTGACCTTCTGCTCCACCGACGACCTTCTTCGACGAGACAGTGCGTTCCGGCTTCTCCTCGTCGCCATCGACCTCCATCTCTGGCAGAGCGAGACCGTCATCCTCAGTCTCCTCCTTGACGACAGGCGTGGCGGTACCGCTGAAGCCGGGCTGGTCGACCGGATCGAACTCGGTGAAGCGCATCGAGACGCGGTTGAGCCAGACCTCCTTTTCCCGAGCGTCGCCCGATTCGTCCGGCAGCGTACGAAGCGTCACCTTCCTCCACAGCGGTCCACGCTTCATGCTCCTGACGGTCGCCTCGTCGAGGTCCTCGAGTATCGGGATGGGATGCTCGGACGAATCGGAAGCGGGCGAGACCGCCTTCTTCCCCTTCCCCTTGCCCTTCTTCGCGGTCGGCTTCTCCACCTCCTTCGCCTTTCCCTTCCCCTTCGACGTCGCAGCGAGCTCAAAGTCCTCATCTCCGTCAACCTCGTCCATCTCGACATCCTCGCCTTCGCCATCAAAGTCCTCGGCGATGAGCGGCGCAAGCGGCGCGATCTTCTTGCCCTCGCGCCGGAGCATCCACCTCACCGTCCTCGCCTGGAACGGCATAAGCTGAACCGTCAAGCCAGGCGGATGGAACATTTCGTCCTCGCGTCCGTTGCCTTTACCATCCTCAACAAGACCGTTCGCCTGCGCGTCTTCGGGCTCGACGGCACGCTGCTTGCCTTTCGCTTCGCGGCGGAGGCGGGCGGCGCGCTCTTCGTTCGTCTCGGCAGGAGCAGCGGGTGTCGCCGCGCCGGAAGCGATAGGGGAACCCTTCTCGGTGCGCGGTGCGCGACGGAGACAGGAGTAGAAGTAGTCGATGTTGGCTTCGCGAGGGGCGTCGTCGTTGGTCTGGAGAGGATCGCTCTCCGGGATGAGGCGGTCGACGAGGATGCGCTTCGAGCGGGAGTAGGCGGAGGTGTAGAAGAGGGCGGGGCGGATCGAGACATCAAGGTAGAGGTGGAAAAGGACGCGAGTGGAGTCGCCTTGGACGAGCTCGATGCCGAGTTTCGACGTCACGTCGACGCCTTCGTCGCCGAGATGAGGCTGCGAGAGGAGCGCGAGTGCGTCGAGGAGACCTCCGGCGCCCGTCGTGACGACGGGACGAGGCTGGTTCTGCGGCGCCTTCTTGGCATTGTACGCCCTCTTGAACGGTTTTCCGCTCTTCGTGAGAGGCGGCGGCGCGATCATTGCAATCCAGCCAGGTGCGGAAAGACTCGCCGGGTCGAGCGGGTCAAGTTCGACGAGAGCCGCGTTCGTCTCGGCGTGGCGAAGGTAGATGCGGTGAGGGGCTTTGGCGTTGTCGCGTGCTTGCTGGAAGACGATGTCGGTGAGGGTGATGGGCTCGCCGACGGGAGTCTTCGTCGAGACGAGTGCGGCTGCGATTCCTTCCTCCTCGCCGTCGAGAGGCGGGAAGGTCAGGTCGAGCTTGAGGACGGGAAAGGAGATGACGAGCGGCTTGTTGGCCTTCTTGCGAGCGGGACCGTCGGGACCTGGCGAGGCAGCACGCTTCTTGCCGGCGGAAACGATCTCGACTTCGTCGTCGTCATCGGCTGCGGGCTGGCCTTTGCGCTTGGCGTTGTCCTTGATGGCTGCGATGATCGGCTCGCGGAAGATGTGCTGTTTGCGCATGCGATGCGAAGTGGAGAGTGTCAGCGAGGGAAGACGACGACGCGGGAAGGTGGCACCCGGTCTTGAGCAAGTCCAGCGGTCATACGCTCCTCGTGGGAGTCCTGTCACCGAGACGTGACCTCGTACAGTGCGATTCCGCCGCATGCACTCTCGCACGTCCCGCCCCACCTCCTCCGAGCCAAGGTCGACAAAGACAGCGAGCGGGAAGCTGCGACGCACCGTAACCTCGTTCTTGACCCCTTCGTCGCCTCCCAGCCGCACCGCACCGCTCTCCATGCTGGCGCCTCGGGACGAAATGGCGGCTGAGTCGGGGCGATGAGGGAGCGAGTGGGTGGCGCGCGAGAGGGTTGCGAAAAGCCGTGCAAGCGTTCAGAGCAGTCCCAGCAGTCTTCAAGGCAGTAGCGCGTCCCCTTCGAAGCCGTTCGAGCGGACCAGCCCGTTCAGTCGGAGGACAACCCGCGAAAGTCAACGAGCGAGCGAAGTTGACATCGGCAAACACGCTCGGTACGGGCCATTGCGACGCTTACAGGGTGCGTTGCAGTATTCAGGTACATCGCACATTGCCCAAGCGCTTCCAGAGGTAGTGCGGACGAGAGAGCGGCCCTCAAACTGCTCGAATTGCACTACTGGCGCGCTACAACCTGTAAACGCGGCGTTCCTGTTGGCGAAGGAGTCCCAGCATCCTTCTCGGATCCTTTCCGAGGTCTTGATCCCGCCGCTCCACGGCTGCGCGGCTGGAGGGCGAGCTGAAGGCGGGATGACGGTGGAAGGGCGAGGCGAAGACGGAGTCGATTATGGCGATACGGTGAGGACTTCAGGCTGATGAGAGCATGTCTAGAAGAGCGTAGCACATCGAAGATCGCCCATAGCGCGTGTCGAAGCAAGTGGCCGGGTTCGGGAGAGGCGGAAGAACAACTCGACCCGCGACTCGCTCGACCTCTCGCCGCTAAGCCCGCTTTCTCAGTCGAAATGAGCTCTGAACTGCCCTCAGCACCCTTCCCCATCCTCGCCTCGGTCGCCCAGCTGCGGGAATGGCGAGCCGGATGCTTCGAACGGGGCGAGAAAGTCGGGTTCGTTCCGACGATGGGGGCGCTGCATGACGGGCACCTGAGCCTCGGTGCGTACCACTTCGACTCCGGAGGACTTTCTTCGCTGGTCAGGAGCGGGCTCGAGCTATGCGGGATGCGCTGGAGTAGCCGGACTTGATTTCGACGGGATGCGGGACATCCTTGAAATGAGCTGGCGACGCTGAGGACGTGCCTTCCGCAAGTGCAGCAGACTGCGAAGACAGTGGCGGAGTGCGACAGCCGACAAACGCGAACGCACGGAACATCTCCTCGTCTCGAACGGCTTAAACTGACGATACTCTTCTCCACCGTAGTCAAAGCCTCGCTTGCCGAGTGCGAACAGACTATTGTCTCCATCTTCGTCAACCCCGCCCAGTTCGCCCCGCACGAAGACCTGGCAACCTACCCTCGCACCCTCGAAGCCGACATCGCCGCCCTCTCATCCGCCTCCGTCTCTTCCCATCCTTCACGCAAGGTCTCGGCCCTCTTCCTTCCTCCCGTCGAGGCGTTGTACCCGTCCGGTATCACCACCGATGTCAGCAAGCAGCGGGGAACGTTCCTCGAGGTCAAGGGTTTGCAAGAGGTTATGGAGGGCGCGAGCAGGCCTGGGTTCTTCCGTGGAGTCGCGACGGTCGTCATCAAGCTTTTCAACCTCGTGCAGGTACGCCGGTCTCGAGGGAGACATTGCAGAGCCCTGGGTAACGGACTCCCGAGCCATTCTTTGCCGCCCGCAGCCCACCCGCGCCTACTTCGGCCAGAAAGACATCCAGCAAGCCCTCCTCCTCCGTCGCATGCTCATCGACCTACACGTCCCCAACCCAACCTACAACAACCTCGTCATCCTCCCGACCTACCGCGATCCAGCCTCTCACCTCGCGCTCTCCTCGCGCAATGCGTACCTCTTGCCGGAAGAGCGACCATGGGCGACAGTGCTCGTTGATGCGCTGGATAAGAGTCAGGAAGAGTGGGACCGGCAGCGAGGTGAGGGGAGCGGCGAGGTCGACGTGCAAAAAGTCATCGCGGTAGCGGAGGATCACGTCCGGTCCGTCGAGCGACAAGCAGAAGCGGAAGGCAAGGGCGTCCAGATCAAGCTTCTCTACATCGCGATGAATGACCCGGACGAGTTGCACGACTTGCGGGACAAGGTCGAGAAGGGCAAGGGCGCGATTGTTTCGGGCGCCGTGATGCTGGGCAAGACAAGGCTGATAGACAACATTGTGTTTGAGTACGATTCGAACCCGCAATAGAACCTCAAGAGGCTCGTGAAGAGTCGATTTGCCGTCTCTGCATCGAGTCGAGCAGCTTCGATGGCGGAAGGGCGTCAACTGTCGACTCTGCGCACTCAATGTCTCGTCAGATCCGCGAGTGCAAACCAGAGGCGCGTCTGAGCGTACCGCTGGAGCCGGCATCGTCCTGTCTCTCTGCGCGCGCGTTCGGCGCAAATCTCCAAACATTCTTTCCCGCTCACTCGACCGCCATGGCCTCTCCCGCGCTCCCCTCAATTCCCACACGCTCCTTCAGCCCCTTCACCCAGCCATCATAGCCTTTCTTGCCGCGTCCACTTGATCCAGCGAGTCGAGAAAGATTCGAAGATTCGGCGAGGGCCTCGAGGCGGTAGCTCGGGGAGATCGTGAGGGGGAGCGCAGTGAGAAGGGCGTGCGTCGCTCTGCGTACAGAACTCCGTCAGCTCGATTGAAGGATGGGCGGCCGGAGAGGAAGTGAACCCACCCTGCTGGGAAACGGATCACGACCTCCCGCGCGTTCGCTTGGCTCCGCTGCTTCAAGCCCTCCGATACTTCCTCGATGCACACCACATCCACATCGCTCAAGCCGATCGGACCGCCCATCGTGCCGTAGCAGTCCTGGAGAGAACGCGAAACGAGCTGGAGGAGGGTTGGGACGTCAATGGGTGCTCCTGATGACTCGGCGGCGGTGTCGACGATTGGTGAGCTGTAGTACAAGTACTTTGACGGTCAGCCATCTGGCGCGTGAGCAACTGTTCGCGGAGAGGAGCCGGACACACACGAGGAAGCGAGCGTAGTGCCACCTCGCCGGCGTGTAGGAGGGTGTTCGAGCGATAGTCATGGTGTCCAAAAGGGCGTGCACAGCTGAACGGGTCTGAAGAACGAAGCGAGACGAACGAACGAGGTCAACCCTCGCTTGCTCGCGAGGGTTGTTGCGCTACCGTACGCTCACATCGCTCTGCTGGACTGCCAAATCCCGTGTATCTTCTGAAGACTGATGCACGACTGCTCGAACCAGCTAGACCGCACAGCTTGCCTCTCCCTGTCTCCCCACCTCCTCCCTGATGAACATGTCGTCCAAGAACATGCCACGTGCCGCTGCTTCCGTACCCACGCCAGTCGCGCATTCGCTGGCTCCAGGAGACCCCTCCGACACGTGCGCACATCCCATCGAAGCGCTCACGGTCGACGAATGGGCCTGATGTGGACGAAGTTGTGCGTACCTCCTCCCTCTCGAGTATCGCTGCAGGTGCAGACGGAGGAGACGGGGAAGAGGGAGGAGACGGAGGAACCGGAGGAGATGGAGGAGACGAGGGAGACGAGGGAGACGGGAGAAACGAGGAAGGCGGACGAAAGGGGCGAGGCGAGGGAAACGCCGGAGGCGAGGGCAGCAAGGGGGATGCTGATGCGTTGAACCTCGTACATGTGCGCCCAAGCCCTCCCTCGCATCGTGTCCTAGCTGACACATCTCGCAGTGCCCCTCAATCACCTTCGAGACCGCCTTGTTCAATATCATTTCTTGCTGCTGACTTTTGGTTCTTGTGCACAGGATGCAGCTCTACGCTGCCGTGGTCGACATGCACAAGAAGGGCATCGCGCACGGCGACTTGGCGCCGCGGAACGTCGTCGTGCAAGACGGGCGCGTCAAGCTCATCGACTTCGGCGAGGCGTATCCGCACGAGTGCAAGCGCGAGGGAGAGTATGGGGAGCTCGAGGCGTTAAGGGAGATGCTGGGGATGGGAGTATGAGGGTGGCAAAGTGTTTCGCAGAATGTATCGAGGGATCCTGTCTGACCGCGGCTTTGCTCCGTGTTCAAAGAGACGGCTAACAGAGGACCATTGAGTTTGGAGAAGGAAGCCTAGAGAATCTCAGGCGCAAGTTGTCCCACGCTGAGGAGGAGCGAGGATCCCCTCGCACAGGTTGGCCCGCTTCCTCACGACGCTCCACCTTCCTCCGCTCTCTCGACCAGTTCGATCACCCCGATACACGCACAAGAGCCGTATAACGCTGCCGGACGGCTCCCCAGAGTAGCCGACGGCTCTCCCTCTCCCCCTTCTCCTCCGTCGACTGATGAAGGACAAGCTGAAAGAGGAGCTGGCGGGAGTGCTTGCGGAGCTGCGGGTAGGGTCAACAGGTGCGTTGACTACCCTCGCTGTGCTTGCAAGGCTTCCTGACCACTCTACACCTCTGCAGACCTCGCTCCTTGCGGACCCGGCGTCTCCCACCTCCTCCCACGGTCCTTTGCCGCCCTCTCCGACCCGTTTCCCGCCTCTACGACCACCGCAGCATCCCTCGCAGCTACCCTTCTTCGCCTAGCCGATGAGAAGTTGAACTCGTACCCTTACAAGGACGTCCCGCTCTGCTGGCGACGGCTCTACACGGATGCTGTCCTCTTGGGAGCACTCGCACGGTTACAGCAAGTCGAGAAGGAAATCGAAGAGCGGAAGAAGGAGCTGAGCAAGACGGTCAGGGAATTGGACTTAGCGATTGTGATCGCGGGCGCGCCGGGCGAAGGGAGGGAGGACATGGTGCTCCGGCTGATCTCAGTCGTTCAGGCGGAGCTGGCCTCGCTCGTTCATTCGGTCGAGTCAGACAACGATGACCGACCATCGAAGCGACGGCGACTATCGTTCTCAGCCCGTCCTGCCTCTTCTCTCCCTCCACCCTACATCCACCGCCCTCTCGCCGAACTTCCCTCCCTGCCCTCCTTCCTCCTGCTGGACCCCATTCCTTCTCACCGTGTCCCCTTCATCGTCCGCAAAGCCGCCCTCGACTGGCCCGCCGTCGAGACATGGTCGTCGCTCGATTACCTCCGCCGAGTCGCTGGCGAAGGGAGGGTGGTACCAGTTGAGGTGGGAGGAGACTACACGAAGGAGGGTTGGGGACAGCGGATGCTGGAGTTTGAGGAGTTCTTGCGGTCGCTGGAGGAGGTTGAGTGGAACTCGCAAGAAGATGGCGAAGAACGGCCGTACCCAACTCCCGCCTCGACTGACGACGGCTCGCCGGAGGTCTCATCGACGTCGGAGGACCGCGGTACGCCCTCGTCCCGACAGATCCTCTACCTCGCACAACACTCGCTCTTCCGCCAATTCCCCTCTCTCCTGCGCGACGTCCCCATCCCCGATCTCGTCTACTCCTCGCCCTCGACAGACGGTACAGGCGAGTCGTACGAGCCGCCCGCGACGGAAGATGGCTACATTTTGAATGCGTGGTTTGGGCCGGGCGGGACGAAGAGTGCGGCGCATACCGATCCTTGGTGGAATTGCTACGGTGCGTCGACCTGACCTGTTATGGTCGGGCTGGAACACTATCCTGTGTCTGTAGCTGACTTCAACTACCCTCGTTCGGCTCAGTCCAGGTCGTCGGGTCCAAGTGGCTCTGGGTCGCTCCGCCATCCTGCTCGCCCTACATGTCCGCTTTTGGCACCGCTCCTCCCTCTACCGCATGCTCCGATACCACCAACTCCCTGCCCAGCGAAGTAGGCGGCTCCGCCCCAGCCGAGCAGTACATGACCAACACCTCTTCGCTCGACGTGACCGTTCCTCCGCCTCGGTCGTCCAACTCCCCTTGCGCCGACGAATATGACGCGAAGAAACCTTCGCCGTACCCTCTCGCTTTTGCTGAACACGTCGAACCGCACGCTCGACAGGCTGTCCTCGAAGCGGGAGACGTTCTTGTCATGCCACCCAGGTGCGTCGCTCGCTTGGCCTTTGGTCACTTTGCAGCAGTGTGCGAGACAGTACTGATTGACGTTCCTGAGTGTGGTACAGGTGGTGGCACGCCATGTACGGGCTCGAGAGGAGTTTCTCTGTCTCGATGTGGTTCTGAGCGGACTAGACGACGATGGCGGACGGCGCGGCCGTGGCGTACCTCTATACGTCGCTCCCAGAGGGTTTCCCGCTGCAACACACGCGTTGTATGCGTGTAGGCGCTGTTCTGGCTTGCTTGTCGACTTCGCGAGCGAGAAAGGACGATGTCAACGAGCTGCCTCACCGCTAGCCTTTTCCGCGCCTGTCTCTCCTTCATCGTGAGCAACAGAGAGCCCTGTCTAGCACACCAAAACGCGCTTTCCGCGACACTTCATCGTCGACCCTCTCATCCCGCCCGGAGAGCGATCGCTGCTTGTCCTCACACGCTCACACGCTCTCTCTCGCCCAGTCACGCTTAGCAGTCCACTCAACCCAAACACATCTCGCAAGCACCCCCTCTAAGTCGCTCGCCGCCCCATCCGCTCCCTCTCGCGCGCCACCGCCCCTCTCCTCGCGACCCTCTCATCCCTCACTCGCGCACTCGGGCTAGGATGGCGTCTTCTTCTGCTGCTCTCCAGCTTACGAGGCAATTGAATCGTGAGTCTTGCCTCTCCGCTTAAGGAGGGGAGGGTGATGAGCCGGTCGGTTCTTGGTCGAGGAGGAGGTCCGGGCGACGCGGGACTCGCGCTGCGCAACGCAAACGAGGACTGCTAGTCCTTCCACATCTCTTCTATGACTGAGCGCTAACGCCCCGCTCGCAACGCTCGCGCAGAACTCCGCAAGCATCCCGTCGAGGGTTTCTCGGCTGGATTGGTGGACGACGACAACGTCTTTGAATGGGAGATTACGATCTTTGGGTGCGTTGCCGTCTGCTGTTCTGGCTCGGCGAGTGTGCGGGTGTGAGATGGGAGAGACGGGCGAGAGCAGGAGGGAGGGCGGTATGAGGGTTCGACGGGCGGACGCTGGAGCTGCGTTGGGGCTGTCGAGCAAGAGTTGGAGCTCAGCTCGATGTCCTCGTACGAGCGACAGAAGACTCGCTCTTCCGATCGTGACCCAGACCTTTTCTGCTCCGAAACGCCCGCTGACCCTCCCCGTTTCGCACGCACGCCCGCACAGCCCTCCCGACACGCTCTACGAAGGCGGCTTCCTCCGAGCCGTCATGTCCTTCCCACCCGACTTCCCCCTCCGTCCGCCCAAGATGCGTTTCCTGACGGAGATGTGGCACCCGAACAGTACGTCCTCCTCCTCCTCCTCACTATCCTCTTGCTTTTGCATGAGTTGCTGATGAGGACTCTGGGGCGGGCGCAGTTTACAAGAATGGAGAGGTGTGCATCTCGATTTTGCATGAGCCGGGGGTCGACCAGTATGGCTACGAAGACGCGGGGGAGCGGTGGTTGCCTGTGCACACGGTCGAGTCGATCGTGAGTCCGCTACCACCCTTCGGCTTGCTGTCGCGCTTGAGGCGGTTGCTGATGGAGAGATGGGTTGCACTCGCAGCTCATCTCGGTCATCTCGCTCTTGTCGCAAGACACGCCTGATATCAACTCGCCTGCGAACGTCGATGCAGCGGTACGTCGAGTTCTTCGTCCTTCGTCTGGGCCTGCGACTCGAGCAGAACTCGAGCGCGGCTTGCCCTTGAAGAAAGAAAGAGGCTATGGAACTGAAGCCTCTCCGCCTTGTCCACCCGCAGAAAGAGGTCCGCGAAGACATCGCAGGGTACCGCAAGAAGGTCAGGCGGTTGGTGCGTCGTTCGGCAGAAGAGGGCTTCTGAGCCCGACGCCTCCTTCCCTCCTCCCGTCGCATCGTTCTCTTTCCTCCTTCTCACGCTTCTCTCTCGCACGGTTCTGCGTCGTCGACTCGTAGTGTCTCGTCACATCACTCGCATATGTACCCTGCTAAGCTTTTGCCTCGTTCCCCCCATCTCTTCATCCTCGCCTGTTCTGTTTTCCCCCCTTCTCCCCTCTCTCGCCTCCTCGCTTTCTGCCCAATCGCATGCGCCTTTGTCATTCGCTCGCACGATTGACGTCGCTGCATGCTTACTCATCCCGCGTGCTCGGCCAAGGCAAGTTGGTCGCGGGTGTTGCCTTCGTCGTCGCGCGAGACGGATGCGGACGGCGTTGGCGAAGGCAACTCCGCGCGAACAAAGGCGAGTCGACCAGCGTCGTGCTCTCTCTCTCTCTCTCTCTCGTCCTTACACACTGCATTGCACCCTGGCAACTCACTCGACCGCCTCTAGAGAAATGCCCGCTTCCTCGCTTGTCGCGCCGTCGCTTGCCGACAGCGTTCTTTCGACCCGCGCAACAACCTTGTCCCGCTTGAGCGACACGCGAGTCGTGGGCGTGTTAGCTGCTCTGCTTGCTACTCCTGCTGCCGCGACTGCCCGTGCGCTCGCTCGCCTCTGCCCCGCTCGTTCCATCTCGTCGCAAAATCGGGCATCCTCGACGACGACGCGGTGACCCCGGCTGGAGAAGCGCTCGACTGGACTGAACAGGTGCGCAAGCTCGACACCTATCGCAGCCAGGCGCAGCTAATCCAACGGTTGTCCTCATCTCGCAGAACCCACCTCTTCGTCTCCTCCCCACAACCCGCATTCACTCAGCACCATGCCTCCCCGCGCCTCAACAAGCGCCCCCAGCCTCGCATTCAACGTCGCACCCGAACAATCTCAGCTGCGCGCACAACCTTCGAACCCCGCTGCATCGCGAGGGAGGGTCGTCGCGAAGCCACGGTTTCAGAAGATGAGCGGGCAGAGTAAGCGCGATGGGAGCTTCGATGAGGACGAAGATGAGGGCGAGGAGGATGTCGAAGTTGATGCGGAGCAGGAGGAAGACGAGGATGACGGAGAGGGAGAAGACGATACGCTTCCTGCGCAGGGGAAGCGCAAGGGCAAAGCACCCGCTGCTCAGGCTCGCAAACCGCGCTTTCCGAATAAGCGCAACACGCAGAGTGTCGGGAGGAGGAAGATCAAGATTGATTACATCCAGGACAAGGCGAGGAGGCATGTCACGTTCACGAAGCGCAAGTCGGGGTTGATGAAGAAGGTGCGTGGGAGCTGTCCACTGTGTCCGACGCATTGCTTATTGCACAGGGTTGACTCCAGCAAACGCGTCCTGGCACAGGCCTACGAACTGTCGACGCTGACCGGCACCGACTGCTTCGTGCTCGTCGTCTCGGAATCCGGCGCCGTCTACACCTTCTCCACTACCGCTCTCAGCGGCATCACCGACCACCCACGCGGCAAAGAAGTGCTCGAAGCCGTCTTGCGCGGCGAGCTGCGCGGAGACGCCGCGGACGACGCGCCTGTCGCGTCTGGGTCTGGATCGAATGTCCAGCAGGCGTCGTACGAACCGCCTTCGACATCCGCTGCCCCAGCCGAGCAGAACGAGCATCCGCATGACCCTCTGCACGACATCATGCTGCCGCACTTTGAACTCGACCCGGCCCTGAGCGGACTCGACCTCCCCGTCCCGCCTATGATGGGCGACTCGTCCTCGCACTTCCCCTCCTCCTCTTCCGCTCTTCACCCTGGACTCTTCTCGGGCTTTGATCTCGGCGGGCACTCGTCCTCAATTTTCTTGCACCTCCCGCCTACCACGACCGCCTCGACTAGCTCCGCCCCTCTCCCCCTTCCACCACTCGACTTCGCCGCCCCGCTCACCTCGACATCCTCCTCCGCCTCCCTCTTCTCCGCCACGACCGCAACCGCCGCCCCTCCAACTGCCGCCGCCTCGCCCCCAACCAGCACCTCCTCCTCCCTGACGCCCTACGAACTCGCCCGCCTCTCGCACGCCGCCGCTTTCGCATCGTACCAAGCGACCGTCCCTTTTGACCGTGCTCCGTCGTACGTTCTTGGGAATGCGGGGTTGGGACAGTCCGTGAAGGAGGCGTTGAAGCCGCTTGAGAAGGGCGAGGAGCCGCCTGCTGCTGAAGAAGCTTTGAGGGCGCTTCGAGACGAAGGTTCGCCACACGAGGGGGCGGAGGGGAAGAAGGGCAGTGGATCGTTGAAGAGGAAACATGGCGCATCGGATTTCGGAGAAGAAGCTTGGGCGTTGGTGAAGAAAGTCAAGGAGCGGGCGTCGACGAGTGGAGGAGTTGGCTCGCTTGGCATCCAGAGTGGGTTCTTCGCGGCGCCTTCGCCCGCTGGTCAGGCTGGAGTGGGGTCGGGTAGCTCACCCGGGGAGTCGGTGAGCGGGTTGGAGGCGATCAGGTGGGCGGCGAGGTCGACGACTAACAGTCCTGCCGGGGCGTTCGGGGCGTCGAACTCGCCTGCAGCGGGTGGTGGAGCTGCAGGGACGCCGAGAGTGGGTTTGGCAGAGGACGAAGCGGCGGGTGAGGAGGTCAGTAGTGGAGAGGGCGTGCAGGAGAGGAAGGCGAGGTGGAAGTTGGCCGCTGCGGAGGTGTTGCAGGAAGCGAAGCGGGTGCGTCCGCTATTTCTCTCGCCATTCGTGCTTCTCGCTAACCGTTTCCCGCGGCAGACTCGCACCGTCTCAACCATCCTCCGCGCGTACTGCTACTCCCTCTACGCGACCTCCCCACTCCCTCCCCCATTTGACCCCTCCGCACCGCTCTACTCCCTCTCAGAAGCGATCGAAGGACTGCACTGGGCGTCTTTCGCGCGGATGTGCGAGAAGGCGCGTGTGGAGGACGTGGGTGAACTGGCTTTGGCGGCGGAGGAATGGTTGGGGAGGTGGTTGCGTGCGTGGCGCTTCTCTTCTCTCTTCCATCGGTTCACCCCGTATGAGCCATGACTGATTGCTAGACGGCCCGTCGTCCGCACAGCTCGGGAATTCTCCAACCGCGTCCCCGCCGCATTCCTCCGCTCCGCCCTCGCCGCCGCCCGAGCCATCTTCCTCCCCTTCACCGACTTCCTCGAAGCGCACGCCCTTGCACCCGACAGCGTCTGCATGCGGCTTGTCAGTCCCGTGCCTGCCACGGACGAGACGGGCGGATTCACGGAGGAGAGGCAAAGGGAGTTGTATGCTAGTGAAGGGGATGAGGGAGGGGGAGAGACGGAGGAGGGCAGGGAAGGAGCGGGAGGAGGAGCGGTGGAAGAGGCTGGAGCGTGAGGAAGTCGCTGATTCGCATACGCATGGAACGCTTGGTCTGCTTGACGGCAGCATTCCTCTCACTTTCAATGAGACCATGCTGGAGCGATCAAGAGGAGAGAGTGTGTATCGACGAGCGTAGAATTGCGAGATGCGAAGCTTCGCTCAATGCGAGATGCGCGCCAGACCAACCTACCTCTTCCCGCCGCCGAGCAAGCCAACCGCCAATCCCTTCCTGACCTTCCCCTTGACCTTCCTACACGTCAAGCTGATCCTCTTCTCCCTCTTCCAGCCCTTCTCCTCAACGTTCCCCCGCTCCTTCCTCACCTCCTCCTTCGCTTCCTCGCCCTCACACGCCGCCAGCCGACTATCCCAGTACTGTTCCCAATTCGCACAGCCCCTGAGCGACTCGGGTTCCGACACCTCAAGCGGCTGAATCCCATGCAACCACTCCTCATACAGCTTCCCACTGAGGAGTACCAGACTTCGCGCAGGAAGGAACACATCGACTTTCTCGACCTCTTTCGCGTCGGAGGCTTTTTGCGATGCGGAGGTGGTGGAGGGAGAGGGGGAGGAGAGCCAGGAGGGAGGAGAGCGGAGGGAGAGGATTGTGTGGGAGGAGAGGGAGAGGGTGGCTGTGAGGGGGTGGTAGGCGGGTCCGTCGGTATGAGGGAGGATGCCTTGCGAGGGGAGGTATCTGTGCAGAGATCGAGTAGGTCAGCGAAGGACGAGGAATGTAGCGAGAGACGAAGGAGAAGAGGAAGGCGAGCGAAACGTACTCGTTGACCAGGCACTGCAAGCGTATAGCAAAGTCTGGTGCGATCAGCCTCGAAGAATGCAGCAGCATCGAAAGGATTAGAACCCAGTCTGCCCGTACTTACATGGTTCGCCCCTCGCTCCTTGCCCTTCCCCTTCAAATCCGCCCCTTCCGCCTTCAGCTCGTCGAACACGCCCGTCTCCGCGATCCTGCCGAGCACGTCTGGCCACTGTCCGTCCATGAAGGCGGGGAAAGGTGCCGGGACGAGCGAGTGCGAGTTGGGGAGGACGGTTCCGCCTGTGAGGAAACGATAATCGGGTCAGGAAGGCGAGCGGATGGTCGAGGCGGAAAGGACCCGCCCCAGTACATCGACCTGCGTCGTATGAGGGTAAGAACGTCAGCGAAGCACACCAGGCGAGCGAGTCTTGCCTCGAAAGCAGGGAAAGCAGACGCACCTCCTCCCGTTCAGCTCCTTCCAGCCCCAGCTCTTCGCGCTCCGGTCCACCGTGGAGTGTCCAGCGTCGACAGCCTGGTCCTCGTCGTTGCCGCTCGCCGACGAGGTCCCACCATCTCCTCCTCGACTCGCTCCTTCTCCCTCCTCGCCTGCCGCTTGGTCCGCCGCTGCTAGTGCTGGTCCGCCGCCGACTGCATCGATCTTCTGCTTGACCCAACAGTCAGCCCGCGCGATGCTGTCAGCTCGCCGTGCTGTCCCTCAACTTTCGCCTCGAACTGATGAGGATGGGGTGGACGCACTTGGACGAGGTAGAGCTCCTCCTGCGGCGTGACAAAGTCGTAGACGATGCGGATGGCCGGATGGGGCGTCTCGACAGTCAGGACTTCGCGCGACATCCTTTCCCGGGCGAGTTGAGCGAGACTGCGGCTCTGGTCGTCGTCATGCGAAGAACGGGCGGAGGACGGCTAACTTTGGACGGGACCGAGCGGGTTGCTGCTGGCTTGTTCTCTTGCTTCTCACTCTGTGCGCACTTGCTCAACCACCCGTCGAACCAGGATGCCACCCGCTGCCTCTCCTCCTCCTGCCTCAGCGGAACCCCCTCTCGTTCCCGCACACTGGCGCCATATCGCTTCGTCCTCACCCTTCTCCCGACGAACCTCGTACACCGCACCAGCAGCCAATTTCCGCACCTATCACGACCCACGACACCCCGGCATCGTCTGGGAATGGAGTACTCGCGGTCACAGGAAGGGCATCCCGCCTCGACCGCTTCGTCTGCGCGAACAACCGAGCCGCGACGAGGAGAAGCATGCCGGGCTGGCAGGCGAGCCTGAGAAGGAGTGGAAGATCGAGGAGCGCAAGGCGAAGAATGTCTGGGCGTTCGTCAGGAGGACGAGGTGGTGGGGTTGGGACGTGCACGACATCTCGTGGTGGGTCGCCTGTGAGTCGCTCGACTTTCTTCGCCGCAGTGTCTGCTTCACTTGATGCGCTGAGCGACGCGTTGCTCGTTTGCAAAGTCGCATACTGACCCTAGTTTCCGTTGAGCAGTCCTCTTCACGCTCGGCTCCGTCTGGTGGTGCATCCAGGGCATCATGGTTTTCTGCTACGTGCGTACACCACATGTTATGTGCCAGTCTGCGAAAGGAGCTGACGACTCCGCCGCTCGACACAGTCCTCAAACACCTCGACCACCTTCACCAACACCGAATCTGCCATGTCCTTCCTCGGCGGGACGACCTTCCTCTTCGGCTCGTACCTTGGATGGGTCGAAAGCTTCAACCCGGCTTGCTCTGGGTCGGAAGACGACAGCGACTCGACTTCGATGGACAACGACGCGAAGCAGGCGGCGAGCGGGTCGGACGGGAAGGCTGAGCGGAACGCGGAGAATGCACCTGATGCTACTGCGAAGCCAAGGAGGAAGAGTTGGTCGACGATGGGGTGGGAGGCGAAAGGGGACCTCCAGTGCGTCGCGCCGACAAGCGCTGCCTCGCACATCTCGCCTTCGAACCTTCGAGTGGTTCGTACGAGTCCTACTAGCACTTACAACTCCCCTCCTTCGCAGATCGCTTACCGAACCTGATCAAGCTCGCCCAAACTCGACTCTCGGTCGCCGCCGTCGCCATTTCGGTTCGCATCTCGCTCCTTCAAAGGCCTCTTCGTTCCCTCCGCCCCCATCGCCCGGCTCAACAGCCTCCGACACAACTTTCACGCCCTCCTCTCCGTCCTCAACCTCGAACCGCCCGCCTTGGCGATGGTTCCTCTTCCGCCCTCCTCCTGCCTCTTCTCCCATCTTCCTCGGCTACGTCGCCAACACCGTCCAGCTCTTTGGGGCCACCGCCTTTGAAGTCAGCGTCATCTCCGGTCTGCCGGGTGTTTTGCCTGCGAGTGGCGCGAAGGGCGGGCCGGAACAGCAAGGTATGCCGGAGCGGGATTGGGTCGCAGCGTATTGGGCTAGTGAGTTTGCGTTCCTCTCCTGCGCTACAAGATGTAGCGTTGATTGACCAATCCCGAACGTTCGCAGTGCAAGTTCGTCGCCTTTCACTGTCTGCCTTTGCCTCGGTCGTTTCCCGTCCTACGCTTCTCCACTCACACCGCTTTTTTACTCCCGGACTCGTACAGGTCGTAGGCGCACCATGCTTCGTATTCGCAGGTCTAGTCTTCGCCCTAGAGACGCAGAAGCGGTGGTGGAAGATCAAACCCTTCAGTGTCGGATGGCATGTGTGAGTCGCGCACCGTTCCGTTCTTCCGTTCACTTGACTCGAGCTTACCGCTTTTCCGGGCGCAGAGGATTCTGGAATATCGTCGGAGGCTTCGGCTTCCTCTTCTGCGGTATCTTCGGGTGCGTCTCTCTCCCATCCTCTTCTCCTCCTTGCTCGCTTTCCTTTCTGGTCTACTCCTGTCATTCCTCCTGCTGACCTGCTCACATTGCCTCTCCTTGCCGTCCGATTCATCCCTCGCTCGCCTTTTACCACCCGCAGCATCTGGCGCCAAACCGACATCTCGAATCCCGAACACTTCCAGTACTGGGGGACGGCGTTCTCGACGTTCTGGGGCAGTTGGGCGTTCTTGCTAGGCTCGTGAGTGTGGCCTCTTCGTCCGAGACTCGGATTCGCGCGCGCCGAAGCTGCGAGGTGAGCTGACGCTCTCCGCTGCTTTGGCGTCGCGCGCAGGTACGTCCAGCTACTCGAAGGACTCAACAAGTGGTCGTAGAGCTATGCGTGTCAAGAATAGAAGCGTATGTATCGCTTAAGGGCGGGACTCGGGCTTGCTTGGGCTGGACAGGTCTCTCGAAGTGCGTATGCGTCGAGGCTTTCCTTCCATCCTCTGGGCCGCGTTAAGCGGTGGTGGACGCGATTCCGTGTCTCTTGGCGCTGTGAATGCGCTGTGCAGCTCGAGGCCGCTCGCTGAGGCCGTCTGCCGACTTGCGAAGGCCTCCTCCTCCTCCTTCTCTTCTCAACGGAGGATCGCAACTCGCCGATGGCGCTTCATCGCTCACCGCACACGCGAACGATAGTCTCACCGCATGCCGCGCAACCGGCTAGTCATCCGCTCACACGTCGACGCTTGAGCCTCGTTCGTCGGCTACATCCCCGTCTCCAGCAACGGTCGTCGTCGCTTGCGGCCTCGTGGAGCCAACAGGAGGTCTCTCCGAGCGTTGCGCAACTTCGGATTGCGAAGTTGGCGGGCCCCGTGCCGCTTGAAGAAGCGAGTTGCCTTCGCTTCCTGCGTTTCTCTTCCTTCTTTCTTTCTCGTCACTCATTCGCTGCTCTCCCACGCCTGCTGGTCCAGATACGTTCCTCTTTGTCTCAACCCAGGCCCCAGACTGACACCATTATCCGGCAAGTCCACCCTCGCTTCGCAACTCTCCTTTCAACCCCAAGATGAAGACGGTCACCTTCTCCCTCGCCCTAGCCGCTCTCTCGGTCCTCGTTGCCGCTGACAACGGCCATAGCGACACTCGTCGCTCCCGCCTTCCCGCCACAAAGCGCTGCACCGGCACCATTGCTTCGCTCGACGATGTTGCCGCGGCACAGCGATGCGCAACGATTAATATCGAGCCCTTCACCGTGCCGGCTGGCAAGACGTTCGAGCTTGATCTCGTCGATAACGCCGTCGTCAACGTTCGTGAGTCGCGGCAGTCGTTACTCTCGCTCCCCAATGCTGACTCTCGCTTCCTTCGCAGTCGGTGACATCAAGTTCGGCACGAAGCAGTGGGAGGGCCCGCTCGTCCAGGTCTCGGGCAAAAACGTTCAGTTCAACGGAAACGGACACAAGTGGGATGGGCAGGGCTCGTACTATTGGGACGGGAAGGGCGCGAACGGAGGCAAGACGAAGCCGAAGTGCGTCGACTCGATTCTTCTCCTCGCCGATCGCCGCAAGGTCTGACTTGTCGCTTGGCAAGGTTCTTCAAGGTCAAGTTCAGCGGCACGATGGATTCGGTCTACCTCCTCGTTTGTCCGGCGCTTCTTCCGTCGAAAGGCTTCTTCTCAAGCTCGTCTCCTCGCAGAACCAGCCAGTCCAAGGCTTCAGCGTCTCCAACCCCTCCAAGCTTGTCATGTCGAACATCGTCGTCGACGTGAAGGCGGGTGCAAGTCTCGGCCACAACACCGATGCCTTCGACATCTCGTCTGCAAAAGACCTCACGATTGATGGCGCAACGGTGACCAACCAAGACGTGCTTCTTCTGAGCTCGCTAGACAGCTGAGGATGTCGAGCTTACAGCTATCCTCGCAGGACTGCGTCGCCATCAACGACGGCACGGGCATCACGATCCAGAACTCGGTCTGCACCGGCGGGCACGGCATCTCTGTTGGCTCGATCAAGACGGGCAAGCATGTCAGCAACGTCGTCATCAAGTGCGTCTTTGCAGCTGCCCAACTCTGGGAATGCGAGCTGACCGTCTGTCCCGCAGGAACAACAAGATCATCGACAACGACAACGGTCTTCGCATCAAGACTTACGTCGGTGCGACCGCCGCCAGCGTCTCAAATGTACAGTACATCGGGAACACCGTTACGAACGCCAAGAAGTACGGCGTGGTCATCGAGGTGCTTCCGCTTTCCTCTTCGCCCTTGACCTGCTTCCGGCTGACCTATCTTCTTCCGAGCAGCAAGACTACACGAATGATGGCGCTACTGGCAAGGCAACTAACGGCGTCCCCATCAACGGCGTCTACTTCACCGGCTCGACAAACAACGTCTCGGTCGGATCGAAGGCGCAGCGAGTCTACGTCGTGCGTCCGGCCTCTCAGCTTTCATCCACCGCTTTGCTGACGAGCTCTAGACTCTGCGCAGCTCTGCGCATCCGGTTCGTGCTCGAACTTTGACTTTACGGCGCTCAAAACGTCGGGCGGATCTGCCGGCTCCATCAAGGGCGCAGCCGTCAAGGGCTACTCGCTCTAAGCAACCTCGACGCTCCATTCGCCACCTCTATCGTCCCCTCGTATGCTCTCCCTCGCCTGGCTGGTGTAGTCTTGTTAACGGATCGAGCAATCCTTATTCCGTATACCTCTCACTGGCGCTTCGTTTGCATCTTGCGACGCTCCGCTGAGGCAATATACTTCTAGGAGAGTAGCGAGCCGCTTCCTTAACGACAAGCGGCGGTACTTGGGGCAGGTCTGTTCGCAGACTTCGACGCTTCTTGACCTGCGTCGCTCCCCTTCCACTCGCCAAACTCGACTGCGTTGCTGCATGACGTCGCGCAGCATCAGTAGAACGCGCACGCTCCTGCTGGGCTCGTCAGAACGGCGGCCTGAGCCCTCCTGCCTCCTCCCATCGCTCCGCAACTCCCGGCTGCTCTCCTCTCTCCCTCGCCCGCTAGAGACCCTTGCTTGAGCTGCTTGGCACTCCTGTCGAGCTCTTTGCTCGGTGCTGCGCTCTGTCAGCGTCACCCGGCTTTGCTCGCGACCCCATTCCTCCTCTCCTGATGAGGGGGTAAGCGACTCGCAACGACTTGTCACGACCTTTGACGACCACTAACGACTCCTTCCACGATCTCTCACGACTCCCACGATACGCACATAGTGCTCGCCAGCCATGCCCGCCTTCCCTCCCTTCTCCTCCACCTCTTCGCCCTCTCCCGACCAAGAATCCCTCACCTCGCTCCCTCCTCGACTCGCCATTCGACACCGTTCTCTACCAGACTTTCAAAGCCACGAGCCCCCTCTTCCGCCTCTTCCAGCCGACCGACGATGGAGCGCCATGTCGGACGCCTCGTCCGACCTCGGCGGTCACTCCTTCGCCGAGCTGCTCAGCCGCGACACCCTCCAGAGCTTCATCGTGCCCTCCGTACACCAACCACAAGATGCTGAGTCGGCGAGACAAGACGATCGATTCGAGGAGGAGCAAATCCAGCTGGGCGAGAGGTTGTTGGCGATTCCGGGTGCAGACTTTGCTGTTGCAGGTGTGTCGACTCGAGCTTGTACGCGCATTGGTGACTAACAGCCGGCTCTTGCCCAGGTCCCGATGCGTACCTCCTCCTGCAAGAACTGCACCGCGCCCGCATCAGCCGCGCGCAGAAGGTCCGCCGCCGTACTGCCTACTTCGCCGGCTTCTTTTCCTCCTTGTTCTCGTCACCACGCTATGGTACCTTGGAGAGACGAGTCGCGCTCTGGCGATGGACGGCGCAAATGGCAGGGGCGTGTTGAGGTGGATTGAGTTGAGCGCTTGGCTAACGGTGCTCTGCGGCTGGCCGATGACGGTGTTCTTCCTCCGAGTGCGTACCACACCACTGGTCTCGCAGGCGCGGTGCTAATGCCCCACCTCACAGACGCGCCGTCCAACCCTCCTCACGCCCGTCACGCTCACGTCCGCCTTCCTATCCTCAATACTTCACCTGCTCCTCGCCTTCGCCAACCTGATTCTTTCCTTCGTCTGGCGAGGCGACCTCGGCCTGCGATGCTCGTGGGGTACGGACGTCGCGTGGACCGCCGGGCGGAAAGGGGTTTTCTGCGCTGACGGAAGCTGGAAAGGCTGGACTTTCGCGGCGACGATCCGCCTGCTCCTCACAATCTTGGTCGTCGTGAGTCTGCGTCTGCACCTCTGTGCACCCTGGCGCAATGACGCTGATACTTTACTGTGCAGGTCGCCTGGTTCCTCCTCCTTCGTTCGTACGCCCGCGCCCTGCACACTCCGTCGATCATCTCTCCCTCCCAGATACCCTCAGCCGAACTACAAGCTCTCCTCGATACCCACACCGCGACGATCGTTCCGCTCTCCTCCCCGTTCGACCCTTCTCACGGCGGACCTCTCGCTCGACTTGACAGCAACCACCTCCCCGAGATGCCCGACCGCGCGACACACTACATCTACGCCTCCGACTCGGCATGGAGCTACGATCCCGAGCATCATCGACAGGCGTCGGCGGGAGCGTCGTCAGGTAGTCGGGCGAGTCGAGCGGTCGGAGGAACGCTCGAGACTGCTGCAGTGTGGCTGAGAGCGCAGGTCTGGCGCGGGGTCGGTTGGCTCATGGGTGCGGGGAGGAGCGGAGCGGACTTGCAGCGAGACGAGGAGGAAGAAGGAAGGGAGGAGGAGGAGAAGGACGATGGAGATAGTCAGGGTCGCCCTGGCGTCAGTCATGCGCACGAACGGCTTCCTCACGGCGCTCTTCACGCTCCTACCCATCCGACCTCTCCGCCTACAGTCCTCGACAATCAGCCTCGGCGCCCTCTGCCCGCCGCACCAGCAGATCATGACTACGCTTCCCTCTTCCGCGATGTCTCTCGCCCACCATCCGCTCGCAACGATCATACCTCGAATCGCGACTCGACTTCGTCTGCCTCGCCCCTATTGGGCCGCTCTATCCCAGCCGACGAAGACTACGAAGTTCTCGACGATTCACCTCCTCCTCCTCCACCGAAGGACGGCTTCATACTCGAACGCTCGCAGGGACCGATCGTCTACGTGCGCATGTCCGACGGCAGGCTCGTGCGGCGACTCTCGACTATCGCCAGCGAGAGCGAGGGAACGGCGAGGCGCAGCAGGAGCAATTTGACAAGTAGCTAGACCAACTAATTACAGATCGTTTGAGCTTCAACACGAAACCCGAGAGATACGAAAGTCACGACGAGATATAGAGCCCTTTCCGCCTCGCTCCGCAGACTCAGACCATCGCCACCTCGTCCCGACTCTCCGTCCCCTTGACCTTCTCGCTGTCGGCGTCCTTCTCGCTTTCGCCTCCGACGGCGATGGTGTGGTCAATGACGTAGTGCTTGAACTTGAGGGCCGGAACGCGATTGGCGAACATGATGTCGAGGTCTTCGAGCGAGCGACCTTCCGTCTCCGGGAGGAAGAAGATGAGCCAAAGGAGGGTGATGAAGCAGCTGGGCATCCAGATCCAGGCGACGCGGACGCCGAGCTCGGTGAGGTCTGCGATGAGAGGGAAGGTGAGCGTGCGAAGAAGGAGAACAAGCGAGCGCAACGCACACTTGGGCGTTGTGAAGGTCGTGAGCCAGGCAAAGACGAAGCCTACGCCCATGGCGAAGCCGAAGGTGAGGGAGCGCAATCGCTGACTGGGGATCTCGGCCTGCAAAGTCGAAAGTCAGCCCAAGTCCGCCTTCACGAGAGGAGATCACGCACGCCGACAGCCCAGGCGAGTGGACCGCAAGACATGTTGTATGCAAACTGATAGAGGCAGACGAAAGCCACGAGTGCGGCACCCGCGGGCGCGTCCTTCGGGCTGTGGATGAGCTTGCCCTCGTTCGTCGCGCCGACGATCGTAAAGCACATGCACATGAGCGAAAAGCCGGCGATGAGGATTGTCTTGCGGCCGAAGTAGCGTGCGAGGACGGGGGCGGAGAGGGCGCCGATGAAGCCGCAGACTTGGAGGATGACTGTTACCCAGCACAAGAGGGGACAGTCAGCGACTCGACCTGGCATTCTCAAATTTTCTCGACAGGAGACGTCATGTGGTGAGGGAGGCGGAGGCGAAGCGAAAGGGTGCGAAACATGCACGATGAGAGCGAAGGGAGAGGCGGAAGGTTGGGAAGGTCAGGCGCGAGGTCGACTTACTGGTATTGCGGAAAGCGCTGCGCGGACATGGGTGAGATTCAGTGGCGCATTGATGCTACAAGCTCATGTGGGACGTACTCGGATCCGGGTGCGGCGATCTGGAAGAAGACGGTTCCGTAACCCTGTTGTTGAAGTCCAAGTCAGCGTACCGCTTCCAGCGCCGCGGGAGACGGAAAGAAACGAACAACGAGGAAGTTGATACCGCTAGCTGCATGCAATGTCGCTGCGCCGCATGCGCTACGATGATGGGCGTCAGCGAGGACCGTAGCGGAGCCGAGGACGAAGGAACCAGTCGGGAAACGGCTTGAGCACTCACAGGAGGGTGCGTCGAAGATCGGTGCCCCTATGCAGCGAAAGGAGTCAGTAACGGTGCAGAAGGAGCCAAAGAAGAGCGCAGGAAGAGGGCTGAGAAGGAAAGCGAAGGTAGAGCGGGACATACCTGAAGATGTCGAGGAACGTCGCACCGGCTTGCACCTCGCGCTCAACTCGGATTGCTTCGACGATGATGTCGAGCTCAGCCTGCAGCTCGGCTTCGCTGAAATTTGAACCGCGAATCTTGCGGAGGCTCTTGAGCGCCTCATCGTGTCGGTCGTGAGTTGCGAGCCAGCGCGGCGACTCCGGCATATAAATGACGCTGTAGAGCAGGAACCAGACTGGGACGGCGAACAGGACGACAAGCTGGAGCTGGTACGAGTGCTTCGAGAGGTTCTTGGCGAAGGCTGTGAAGCGCGACATCGTCAGCGAAGCGGACGGCTTGACGTTGTCACCTCAAGCTCACCCTTCGAGATGCCGGCACCTGTGATGCCACCGAGGCCCTGGAAGATCTGGAACGAGGAGACGTAGGAGCCGCGAAGATGGCCTGGCGCGGTCTCGGAGATCCAGAGGACGACGAGATTGACTGCGAGCGAGAAGGACGACATCGTCAGCAAGCAAGTCTCGAAAGAGCGACGAGGATGAGGGAAACCTCGAACGTACCGAGTGCTCCGTTTGAGACACCGAGGAGAAGACGGGCGACATAGACGGGCCCCTTGCTAGTCACGAAGGTCTGGATGAGTAGGGCGACGCAGCCGATGACCGATGCGACGAAGAAGCCGGCGCGGCGTCCAAAGTAGCGGGAGAAGGGACCGATGAGGAGGGAAGCGACAATGAGGCCGACTTGGAGGAGCGACGTGATGAGCTGCTGGAAAGTCGTCTCGATAACGTATTTGCCGCCCTTGCCGGGCACACCGAAGACGCGTAGGAAGCCCTGCATGGCCTGGAATCCGTTGACTATCGTCGTATCGAGGTTGTACCTGCGAAGCAGGATGAGCGGGACCGGTAAACGGTGTCAGCAATCGTCACGGGACGAGCAGCGACTGTACACGAAGCGAGAGCACGAGACGAGGCGACGAGGAGGTCCAACCGGCCGAGAGAAAAAGTGGCAAACGAGAGAGGACGCACTGGAAGGTGCCGAAAGCGACGGCGAGCGCAAAGACGAAGGAGCGGATGTTGTGTCTGAAGCTGGTCTGAGGTAGACCTGCGGCGACGACGTTGCCGCCTGCGTACCCGACCATGTTGGACGAGGAGAGGGAGGTGCGTGCGTCGAAGCGAGGGAGAGGGCGAGGGCGAGTTCAGACGACGCTGCTGGGGTGCGGGAGGGCTTGGCGCGATGCAGACAGAGTCGCTGGGAGTGAATGAAGTGAAGAAGGGAACAAGGGCGACGTTGTGGGGGCGATAGAAGCTTCGGTGCGGGGTGGACGAGGAGGCCCGCTTTGATCGCTCGTGAGTCTCGTTCGGAAGCTGTTCTGCCGTACAAGAGCGCTCACATGCCCAGCATTCGAGCGGGAGATGCTCAAGCGGCAAGGAGGCGACGCCCCACCTCGTGAATTGCCTGCCTAAAGAGCGCCCGCAAGGTCCGCGAGCGTGCTAAGTCCCTCCGAACCACCGAGAGGAGGTCAGGCGCTCAGCCAAGCAGTGCGCGAGGGTCAACAGATTCGCCACCGTGCCTCAGCGGGCTCAGGAGGCCCGGAGACATCGGCCGGAGCAAGTCGAGCGAGGGGAAGGAGGGAGAGGAAGCGACGCCGACCTCTCTCTCCAACCTCCACCTCGCTCCCCGTACTTACCGATCACTATGTCCACCGAATTTACTGAGCGCTACAAGGGCTTCACCGTCAAGCCCATCCTCCCTGGATTCGGCGCAGAAGTTGCGGGCGTCCCGTTCGACCAAGTCCCGCTTCCTCAGGAGACTATCGACGCGGTTCGTGCGCTTTCCTCCTCCTTCCTGCGCCTCGCTGACCTCGCCACGACGCAGCTCGTCGAGCTCTCGAACAAGTACGCGGTCCTCATCTTCCGCGACACCGGTCTCGACGACGCTCGCCATGTGAAGTTCTCACAGCAACTCGGCGAGCTCGAAGTCTGCCCCAAGGTGGGCCTCTTCCTCCCCTGGGGCTTCTCTCGCGCTGACAACGTCGTTGCAGTTCGGCGGACCCGACCAGCCAGACCGCTTCTCCTCTCGGTGCGTCCTCGTCGCTTCTTCCGTCCGACCTTCTCAAGCTGATGCCCTGCTTCATTCGCGTCCACAGCTACCTCTTCGACGCCGGCAACATGAATCTCGACGGGACAATCGTCAAGGAGGGCACGCGCCGCTGGCAGTACAACAAGGGTGGGTCCGCCGTCCTCGCCGACCTTCCTCCTCCCGCCTCTTTCGCTCGCTCCTCTCCCACAACTTCCCCTATTCACCCGCTTGTATCCTCGACACTAACCCTAGACCCTCCACAGGCAACGCCCTCCCTCACACCGACTCCTCGTTCAACCAACACCGCTCGAAATACTCCCTCCTCCTCGCACACCTCGTTCCCTCCGTCGGCGGCAACACCGACTTCTTCAACGTCCGCCAGGCGTACGCCGATTTGCCCGAAGAGAAGAAGGAGATGTTGAGGGAGTTGGTGATTGAACATGAGTGCGTTCGCCCGTTTCCTGCGTGAAAGGAGGAGAAGGTGCTGATGAGTTGGGCACGCAGCTTGTGGCACTCGAGGAAGATTGCGGCGCCGGAAGAGTTCCAGACTGTCACCGCACACGAGATGGCCGCCAAGCAACCCGCGTACCACAAGTTTGTTCTCCCCCCTTCCTCCTCCTCTCCCGACTTTCTCTGACCGCTTGCGAGGGCAGGTTCGTCCAAACCGCCCCGAACGGCAACGAGACCCTCTTCATCGCCGCGCACGCCAAGCGCGTAGTCGGACCTCAAGTGTGGGACCTCGACAAGTCGCAAAAGCTCATTTGGGAGCTCATTGACCATTGCACGAAGCCTGAGGTGCGCTCTCCCCCTTTCCTTCTCTTGAGTGAAAGTGCTGATGACTGTGCGAGGTGCAGTACATGTTCTCTGCAAAGTGGAACGGACCAGGCGATATGGTCTGGTGGGACAACCGTACCGTTCGTCCTCCTCCTCCTTCCCCTCTCCGACTCGCTCGCTGAGGCTCGGAAACAACAGTCGATGCACCGCGCCACTCCCTTCTCAGACCAAATGGAGAAGCGCGATATGCGCCGCACGACGGTGTTCGACGATGGGCCTTATGCGCAGGGAGCGATGCCGCCGATGCTGGACATGCCGGCTGCTTGAACAGTCTCTGAGTCGTCGTCGTGTATATCTATCGTGTCTTGTGTGGCCTTTCGTTGTCGCTCGTTCGTTTGGTTCGTAGTTCGTTTGGTCGAAGCAATGCGCAGTTTTCCTTCGTCTCCATCCTCGTCTCTCTGTCCTCGTCCTGCCATCCATCAGATCGTCACAACGAACCCAGCGAGGCAAGCGAGGCAAGCGACAAAGCAGCGCAAGCAAAGCGCAATCTCCTCAACTCCGCCAACCCGTGCCTAGTCTCGGAGAACGAGTTGCACAAGGGGGTGGATTAACGACTCTAAAGCGCAGAGTCGGGAGGACGGGAGAGGGAGAGCACAGCGAGAGAGGGTATCGAATGAGGATGGGATGGAGTGCAAAGCGAGATAGGCAGGACGACGAGGAGGAGGGAGTCCGAGAGAAAAGGTGGGAGAGCACCAGGGGAATACCGGAAAGACAACAATGAGAGAGAGAGAGAAGACGCAGGTACAACCCACAACACACGCACGAAGACCGAAACCCGAGATCCAACCAAACCCGCTGCGCGCCGCCTCACCCCTCGAAGCGCATAGTCTGCCGCGGTGCCCGCGCGCGGAGAGTCGCCGTCAGCGCCGAGATGGTGATTGACCCGCTGATAGTCGTCGCGCTCGCAGCTGGGATGGGGAGGTTTCCGCTGGTGGCGAGAGTCGTGCCGCTAGCGGGTGAAGGGACGCTCGTCAAGGCCGAGGGAAGGGTAGTCGTTTCAGTGGCGGTTGCGCCGACTGTTGAAGTCCACCCGAGCGAGGCAGTTGTCGAGTCGTCGGTTTGAGGGTGGAGAGACGTGTAGGACGAGTAGAGGGACGAAGGGACGACGGTGCCGGTTGTCATCGTCCGCGTGCGCGTCGACGTGCGACTTCCCGACCGCGAGCCGGACCCAGAGACGGTACTGTTGCCGGACGACCTCGAGGTGGACGCCGTCGTGTTCGAGTGCTTGAGGGACAGGCCGACTCCGAGGCCGATCGCGAGCGCGCACGCGACGATGAACCCGACGAGCGCGACGAGGGGCAGTGGTCGTAGGAACCAGGGTTTCCGTTCGCGCGCGCCGCTCTGCGCCGTCGTGCCCGAGTACCCACCGTTCGAGTCCAACCCAAACTCCTTGCCGGGGGAACCGTACCCTCCTCCTCCTCCGGGTACAAGCGCGCCGTGCGATCCACTCCCAA
>NW_015622980.1:257660-292941 GCF_000320785.1 Rhodotorula toruloides NP11 | reverse complement strand
CAAGCCAGCCCGCGGCGGTAGAGGCGCGCCCGACCCTCCGAGTCCACCTCCTCCTGCGCCCGCGCCGTACTTCTCTCCGAGCGCACCCGCACCGAGCAACGAGTCGTGGTCTGCGTCGCTCGCGCCCGCGGCGGGGGCGAGGTCGGATGAATAGCGGCCCCTCGGTCTGGCATTGAGGAGCTCGACGTCGTAGCCCTCCTGCCTGTCCTCCTCTGTGAGTGGGATGCGCGCTACTTGGGCGAGGAACGGGTCCTGGTCGTTCTCGAGCGGTGTCTGCGGACGATGGGTGGGCTGGGGTGAGGCCGGGGGCGAGGTGTGGTGCGAGCGGGCGTGTTGCGGGTTTGCGAGAGGCGGCGAGGGGATGGGCGGTGTGAGTGAGCCTGTGCGCGGCATGTTTGCGCGGGTTGCTGGTGAGCGTCAGACTCGCCCCCGCTCAGCCCCGTGAGAGAGCGCGCCCTGTGTTGGCGAGCGAGATGAGGGAGCGCGAGAGGGACAACCGCCCGCGAGACACTTTGCCGCAGCAGGCACAGCGCTGCCCGCACTAGGAATAGCAACGACGAGCTATTCTTGTAATCGTAGTCCCAAGTAATCTCGTTGCCATCTTCCTCCTCGCTCCTCTCTCCTCGCCTGCTAGCCCTTGACGCGCTCCCTACAGCGACGATTCTCACCGACCTCACCGCCAATCCCCGTCGGTCTCCCCACCCACGCAGACCCTTCGCAACCTCGACTCCTCTCTCCTCCCGCTCTCTTCTTCGCTTGCACACCGAACACCCACCACCTCCGCAACCGTACTTGCACGGCTGGCGCTCGCATCGCTCGTCGGTCGCAGACCCAGACTCGGCTCCAGCAACGACAGGAGCGGTGCGGAGGAGCGGAGGGAGCTAACTAGTTTGTGCGCTTGTTTGCGCTCGTTCGGTTCGATGCGTCTCGCTTGGACTCGCTCATCGCCATCGACGACCAGCATCAGCGTGTGTTAGTCTGTTGCTCACAAGTGACTCAGCGGAGACGCCATACGGCTGGTCTCCCGCTCTCTCGTCGCTCACCGAAGAACAGCTTTTCTTGCTTCGCTCGGGTTCTTATCCGCTCTCGCTCGCTCGCCCGTTCTTCAAGCCAGTTCGTACACCCGCAACAAGAACAACTGAAAAACGCTTTGTACTTTGACCGGCTCAGACCACCCTCGAGCTTCCGCTATCTACACCTCCCCCCTCCCCCTCCCTCGCCCCTTACAGGAACTTCTCCTCCGTCCACTCAAACCCACTCGCCTTGTTCTCCTTCCCCCACCCCCTCCACGGACCGGGCACCGAATCCCAAACCCAAGCGGGCCAGGACATGTGTTTGCGAGCTTCGAGGCGCGCGAGGGAGCGTTGGCGTTCTGCGTCGGCGACGAGGTAGAAGAGCGAACCCTGCGAATTCCGGAGAAGCAAGGGAAGGCAGAGGGTCAGGGCTTGTGGGAGGGACGAGGGAGGAGAGGGGAGACGCACGTCGTAGACTGTACGGATGGACTCTTTGTCGCAAATCTAGTTCCGGGCGAAGCGAGACGAGACGAGACGAGACGAGTGCGGAGAGTCAGTACGAAGCTCTGCGACGGTCGAGAGCTAGGGAGAGAGGGAAGAGGAAGAAGAGAGGGATGAGAGAGGCGGAAACATACCCCGTCTTTCGGCCAAACTGCGCGCACCACCGCCACGACCACCGCAAATCTCGTCAGCGCCTCATACTCACCCTAAGGAAGGTTGGAGAGAGAGAGGGAGAGACGTACTCAGCAAGTACGTGCTAGCCCACTCGAAGCACTCGGCAGCTACGCCGATCGGGTCGACGGCCTGGCGTTGGGCGTGGATGAGCTGTGTGCCGCGAGCGGGCGTCAGTCAGTCGCTTCATACGGAGGAGGGAAGGGAGAAGGAACGCACCTGGACGCCTTCACGGAAGGTCAAGCCGCCTTTGTTGCCCTTATCGAACCTGTTCCCGCCACCAAACAAACAAAACCTCATCAGCCCTCCTCCCTCTTTCACATCGCACGCTCCACGCACTTGGTAAAGATCTCCTCAAACTTAGCCGGGATGAACCTGCCTTCTGAATCAAACACGGCCGTGTCGGAACCGTGTTTCGAGCGGTGTCCGTTCGAGATGTAGACGCGGAAGAAGGGGTCGGGGAGGATGCGGTTGGGGGTGGTGAACCAGGAGAAGAAGAAGTGGATCACACTGCGTGCAGGAGCGTTAGCGACTGCGACCGAGCGGAGCGATACGTGGGAGTGGCATGGGCGAGAGACGGAGCGGCGGACGACGGGAGAGAAGGGAAGGGAAACAAGAGCGCAGGGACGCACCACATGGCGAAGGTGCACCAGAAGAAACTGTACCCCATCTCGCGGAACCCGCGCCAGGTATCGAGCGGCCACAGGATGTTGTCGCGGTCCTATCATTCGCCACCATCAGTCTCACTCGCAGGGTTTAAGGGGGGTGAAAGGGATCGCACCTTGTCGAAGAAAGCGACGTGCTGAGCGAGAACGGGCTCGTCCTTGTGCTTCTCCGCGTACCCGCCCGCGGTCGTGCCGTACGGATGCTCCGGCGTCGCAGCGATGTTCGCGCGCGGAACCCCTGCGTGCCCACCATCAGCTCTCCAAGGAACTCGCGAGGAAGAGAGGAGAGGGAGGACGCACAAGGCTTGTAGATCCGCTTGTCGAGGTCCTCCGGGACGTAGCGTTCCGCACTCACAGTCCCCTCAATACTCTGCACGAAACCCTTGCCCGGGACATCGTGCTCCTCGTCCTCGGAAGACTTCCCCACTTTCCTCCTCCTCACGCCCTCTCCCGCCGCAATCGAATCCTCCTTCTCACCCGGCGGCGTAAGAGGGGGCGTCAACTCCCCAACGACCTGCACCTTTGCGTTCTCGTTTCCGTGCGCGATCGTCGATGGAGAGTGTTTCCCCGCCGTCACGTCCTCTGTCGTCGCGAGGAGAGCCTTGTCGGGTTGCGGCATTTCGGAGGGGGAGGGTAACCACGCTGAAGTAGCTTGTGCGTAAGAGGGTGACATCCCGGCTGTTGTGAGAGTGAGGGTCGAGGGAGCAGGAGGAGGCGAGAGAGAGGCGATGATCGAGCGAGCGGAGGGTTGGTCGGGATCGTGAGCGTGAGAGGGGAATGTCAGAATCGTGCGAGTGGTTTCTTGGGTGCGAGTCGGGTTGGGCAAGACGGGAGACGTGTGAGTGCGTCTGGGAGGATAGGCGGGCGGCGGAAGGCGGAAGAGAGGGTCGAAGGGAGGAGAGCATAGCGAGAGAGTTCGGAAGAAGAGCTGGAAAGAGTGGCTGGCGGTCGATCTGCTCAAGCTGATGCGCTGGACTGTCGCTAATGGGCGCGAGCAAACACGCAGGCGTAGTCGAAGGCGGACGCGAGCCAAGCGAAGTCGAAGCGAGCCACGAGCAAGAGCAGGGAAACGGAGGAAAGTCCAGCCAGTGCAGCTGTGACAGCACCGGCTGCTTCGCTCGGTGCGAGGCGTGCTTCGAGCGTCGAAGAGCACCACAGAGTGCTGTTGCGCAAGCCGAAGAAAGCGAGAGTCGAAGGGGAGAGCGCGAAGCGAGGGTCCTCTTGTGGCGAGTAACAGGAGGTGCCGTGTCGACGCTCATCGAGCCGCGATGGGCATCCGTCTCCGTCAGCGAAGGGAAGCAGTCGAAGCAATCACATCGGATGCACGCAGGTGAAGGAGAAAGAGTCGTCCTCGACGCCCTCGACAAGTGCGCAAAGAACAGCTCCAAGTTGCGGCCTCTTTCATCGCCGCGCGTGCTTCGATCGAGCGCGCTATGATAACTAGCTTGGTTGTGTGCGCGTGGGTCGATAGAGCGCACGCTTGTCAGGGTATTGGATCTGCAGCGTCGGTTGTTCCGTCGTTCGAGCAGGAAGCGACGTTGTGCTCGAGGTCGCGGGGCGGGGCCGTGCTGCCGAGTGGATTGCGGGTACCAGTCGATCGAGTGTGCCGTGTTGTGCGTGGCGATGGACGCGGTGGAAGCGATTCTTGAGAGCGAGGCCGAGACTCGCTCGGCAACCGGAAGTCGTCGTCCTCGATCAGCAAAGCACGCACTCGTCTTCCTCGCTCTCTCTCACCAGCCTACAACAGGGCTACTACAGCTCACTAGCACTCGGAATGGCTCCGCTGCCACCGCCAGACCAACCCCCGCTCGACCACCTCTCCACCGCCGACCTCCGCGCCCTCCTGCACCCTCTCACGATCCGCGCAGGACCACCCCTCCGCTTCACAAACTGGGCAACCACCTTCTCATCCACCTCACAGGCTGTCTTCCGTCCTACCACCGTCGAGCATGTCCGCTGGGCTGTCGAGCTCGCGAGGAGGGAGGGGCAAGAGTTGAGGGCTGCAGGGGCGGGTCACTCGCCGAGCGATATCGTCTGCACGGGCGGGTACATCCTCGACTTGAAGGGTCTCAACAGGGTCCTCGATGTGCGTGCGCGTCCCTCCCAGCCACCTACGAGCGCCCCAGCTGACCTCGACCTTCGATTCCTCCCACTTTGCTCCTCGTCCGGACCCGATTCCCGCCTATCGCCAGGTCGATCCCGCGACGCAGACCTTCCACGCCGAAGGCGGGATAATCCTGCGCGACCTTCACCCGATCCTGCTCGAAAAAGGCTCGCTCGCCATGTCCTGCCTCGGCTCAATCTCGGACCAAACCCTCGCCGGTGCCATCTCGACCTCGACGCACGGATCGGGCGTCTCGTTCCCCTCCATCTCGACCTGCGCAACGTTCCTCGACATCGTCCTTCCCCTCCCTTCCGCGCCCGTCGTGCGCGTTTCGCGCGACCCAGCGCAAGACCCCGATCTCTTTCACGCCGCTCTTTGCGGCCTCGGCGCAGTGGGTATCATCGTAGGAGTCGGGATGCGCGTCGAGCGAGCGTTCAAGCTCGAGGAAGAGGTCTTCTCGATGCGGTTCGACGAGTTCAACAAGAGGTGGAGGGAGATTGCCGAGAGCGCGGAACATGTCAGGTGTTGGTGGTTCCCGCAGGTTGGGAGGGTCAAGATCAGTCGGTTGAACCGGACTACCAAGGTGCGTTCCTTTCCCTCTTCCTCCTCCTCACGTCACCTTACACGACTCTCGCGCAGGCCATCACTCCCCCTCCCTCCGCTCTTACAACCTACCTCTCCTCCGTCCTCCTCGCAAAACACATCCACGCCCTCGTCCTCTCCCTAACACGCTACATCCCCTCCTTACTCCCCTACCACGCCTGGTTCATGTGGACTTTCCACGAGCAGCCTGGGCGTGCGGATTGGCGGTTGTTCCTCCGTGGAGTATGGGAGAGGGTGGTGGGAAGGACGGAGGGGAGCGAAGTTTGGCCGAGCGTAAGGGGGTTGGAGGCGATGGACAAGGAGCGGGAGAAGCAGGAGTTGGAGGCGAAGGAGGAGAAGCAGAAGCTTAACCGCCCGCCTTCGCCCGCCTCGTCCGACATCGGTCCTTCTCCATCGACTTCCGCACGCCCTACCTCCCCTCCTTTCCGCCCGCTCGACGCAGACCGTCCCTCGCGCCCTACCAAGCTCCCCTCAGACCTCCTCACACCACCCTACACCCCTCCTCCGCTCTCTCCTTCCTCCTCCCCTTCCCGCTCCATCTCACCGCTCACCATTTCCTCCTCCGACCAAAACGACTCCGAGGTATACGCGAAGAGCGGCCGGAAGAAATTGCCTTGGCCGATCCTTGAGGACGAGCCGAGCTATCGAGTTGATCTGGGCGTGAAGATCTTTAACTACGACTGCGGGTTGTGCGTCCTCTTTCCCTTTGTCCGGCACTCGCCCAGCCGTACTGACGCGCGCCCCGCTCCCTTCGCAGCCCTCAATACACCTACGAATCCTGCGTCCCCTACTCCCTAACCGGCTCCGCACTCTACACCCTCAACGCCTTCCACACGACCGAACTCGCGCGCCCGGGGTACCCACTCAAAGCGCATTTCCCGATTGAGGTTAGGTGGACGGAGAGAGATGATGGGTGGTTGAGTCCGACGGGGGGAGGGAGGGGGTGTTATCTCGGTGCTATTCAGTACCGGTGCGTCGCGGGGTTTCCTTGCCGAATTCTGAGCAGGAGAAGCTGACGATGGGAGGATATCTCTCGCTCGCTCGCTCGCAGACCCTTCAACCTCCCCGTCCCCTACCGCTCCTACTTCTCCCACTTCGCCACCCTCCTCCACACCTCCTTCTCCGGCAAACCCCACTGGGCAAAATCGCACCACCTCTCTCCCTCGGACTTGCGCGCCCTCTATCCCCGCTTCGACGATTTCCTGCGCGTGAGGGAGAGGGTTGACCCACGGGGGGTGTTGGTGAATGAGTATGTGAGGAGGCATTTGGTTGATGAGTGCGCCGCGGGGAAGGCGGAGGAGGGGAAGGGGGAGATGGAGAGGAGGGTGAGGAGGTGGAAGGTTAGGCCGTGACGTGTGCGGCCGCGCAGCTTGTTACCAACTAGTCTAGACATACCCTTCACCAGACGTACTGCACCTTTTTGATATCCTACACAACCTCTTTCTGCTTCGTCGACGAGGCGTCGTTCGCAAGAAGCTTGACCTTCCCAACCCGCCCTTCTCTCTGCCTTTCAGCGCTCGCACACTCTCGTGCAGCTTCGCTCCTCCCTTCCCCCGTGTCAACCCCCCAACGAGCGAGCCGAGGACACCCTCGCTCCTCAACGCCAAGTCCGCGGATTCTCCGTCCCTCTGCTTCGCTCCTCCTTCGCTCTTCTCACACTTGCTGCGCTGTGCTCGCTTCTGACTGACTTCGCAAGTTACATGCGTTCTGGACACAGTGCTGACGGCGGATCGGGCAACGAGGAAGAGACAGAGGACAAAGTTGGCTTGCTTGCGCCGCTTCCGTTGCGCGCTGGGCGGGAGAAACGACGACGGTTGGCGAGGGGGGATGTTGAGAAGTCAAGGGTGGTCTGGGAGGCCAGGTCGTTGCGCAAGGTGCGTCTTGCGGACGGGCAAGTCTTGAGCGAGGAGAGGCTGATTTCTGCACAAGGGCGCAGGGTCGGCGAAGCTACCCTTCCAGCGAATCCAGCGACGAGACAGATACCGACTCTCGCTCTTCCGCTTCAGAAGACGCAGGACCTGAAGAACGAGGACGAGCGCGAGCGCGAGATACAGGAAGTCCGTTCGGGAATTGGCAGGTCTGGCTCGGTGCGTCCTGCTTCTCCCCTTTCCCCTTGGTTCCCCACTGACGGGATGGTAATTCAGGAATTGGGATGGGCCTGCTAGGCGTCGTCGGATTGGCATATTACCTCTATACGCATCCTGCTTCTTCCGCTTCGACGTCTTTCGCAACACCGTCCGGTGCTGCCGCGCCAACAACGACACCGGCTGCAGTAGACGTAACGACATCGCCATCTGTCACTGCCTCCGCGACAGACCTTACATTGTCGCCTGTCGACACTGCCGGCTCGACGACTTCTCCCTCGACAGACGACACCGCCGCCTCCACTTCCATCCCTGTGTCCTCGACTGAGTCATCGAAAGCCTCTTTAGTCTCTGGCGAACCGAAAGGAACGGCGAGTGCGTCGGCCAGCGGCAGTACGGCGTCGGGAAAGGCGAACGGCCAGACTTATACTGGAAAGGCGACATTCTATACAGTGCGCAGCGCTTCTTCTTCGGTCTGAGATAATGAGGGTGCTTAGGACTTTCTCGACGGGCAGCAAAACGGCGTCGCAGGCGGTACGTAACTCGATCCCTCCCAGTCCCCCTCCAAGCTAACTCTCCCCTCTCGCAGCCTGCGGCAAAGTCAACCCCGACAGCGCCCTAATTTGCGCCCTCAAGACCGAGACCTACGCCGGCGGCAAGAACTGTGGCAAGATGATTCGGATCACGAGGACGAGCGGGAAGGGAGGGTCGATAGATGTGCAGGTCGCGGATATGTGTCCTTCGTGCGTTCCTTTGCGGTCTGAGAAGCGGAGGAGACTGATAGTTGGGTTTGTGCAGGTGCGAGGGACCTGGGTACGTAGACTTAAGTACCGGCGCATACAACAAACTCGGCACAGTCGACGAAGGATGGGTGCATTTGCGCTTGCTCGCTTGTTCCCTCTCTCACACTTAGCTGACTCTCGGCGTCAACAGTTCGACATCTCCTGGCAGTTTATCGACTGAGGGTTCTGTATGGTCTCTCTTCCCTGTAACCCTTTGCGAAACGAGAGAGCCTTGCAAACGTCTACGTCCAGCCCGAGCCCGTCTCATCGCCCGACCATGCATCCGACGTTGGCACCCACTCTGTAGCTGCGGCAGAAGGAGACGCTCCCTGTGGAGCGAGCGTTGGAGACGAGTCCCAAGCCGTTTCGCCCGCTGATCCCGAGTCGGTGGGAGCCGCAGTCGCAGGTAATCCCGCCGAACCGGGCGGCGAGGAGGAAGGAGAGCTGGAGGCGGGCAAAGGGATAGCCGTGTGTGGTACTGCGGTGAAGGACGACGATGCTGAGGTCGACGCGGTGTCCTGCTTGTCCGCCGCCGTCGAGTGGTTCTTTCGGCTCATCATCACGCCGACGCCCGCTCCGACGCCGACGGAGACGGAAAGTACCACGACCGCAGCGACGAGGAGCAGCCACCTTCGCTGCCAAAGCGGCTTCTTCACCCTCGTCTTCACTCCGTCAACCACCCAGCTTCCCTTCTCCTCGTCCGCCTCGTGCGCCTCGCCCGCCAACATCGTCTCCAACCGATGCTTCGTGAGCGACGAGCGAGACTCGGATGCTTGAGCTCGGTGTTGGTAGGCTGCGGCGGCAAAGCGCGGAACGGTGTTCGAGACTGGCGGAACGGCGGTGAGGCGGGTGCGTTGTTCGGATGAACGAGTAGAGGACGGACGATCAGAGGCAGCGAAGGAAGAGTCGGGGTGCGCCAACGGAGATCGTTCGTCTGCGTCGACGAAGGGGTCTTCGTGTTCGACGGCGAGCGAGTTGGGGAGATGGGCGGAGTTGCGGGGTTTGAGCGCGAGTAAGCTGATGTCGTATCCGTTCTGAGCGTCGTAGAAGAGGGGTTAGGAAGTGCACAGCGGATCGGAATCACGAAGATGAGCCGGACGAACCTGCCGCTCCTCCTGCGAGACTTCGACGCTGTCCATCGCGGTCAACAACGCTTCACTGTCCCGGTCACGAACGTGCGGTGCGTCGTCGTCGGGTGACATCTCTTTCGGCGAGCGTGTTGAGCGAGTATAGCGAGGAGCGAAGGAGATGTCGTGAGTGGGGGAAGGGCGCAAGGGCGAGTCTGGTCAGGCTGCTCGGCCGAACTGGGCGCTGAGGAGAAGACAGAGAAGCGTATGGGGAGTGGTAGAAGGAGGAGAGGGGAGGAGGAGAGGAGAGAGATGGCCCGGACTTTCCGGCGGACGGGAGGCGGTGCACCCAGTCGCCTTCGACATCTTCAGCCGCCGCTCGTCGCTCGCCTTTCGCCATGCGTATCGTTAACCGCTTGGCACCGACCCGTTGTAAAGCGAGGCGGAGCTGGGAGAAGCGACGCATGCTTGTCAGTGGGTGGAGGCGAAACGAGGCTGATGCGCTGCAGCACGCACCCTGATCCCTCCCGTACACCTATGCGTCCAGCTGCATGATGAGCGCAAACAGCGCCATGTACAGCGCCGTGCAGACGACGCCAAGAAGCACGACGACATCCCCGCTCGTGCGGAACTCGCGTCCCCAGATGCGCTCACTCGCCTTGACGACGGTTGGTGTATTCATCTCGGGACGGTGGATGTCTGCGGAACAGGAAGGGTGTCAATATACGGTCCCTGGCGACTCGAGCGAATTCGGGACCCTCCGGTCCTGTGCAGGAGAAGCCAAGTCGGCGAGAAGCGCTGAACGCACCCGCAAAGTCGTGATCGCTCCGTCTACGCCTGTACTGCGCAATGACGAGCAGCAGCATCGACATGATGGCGTAGATCAGGCCGACTTTCGGCCGGTAGCGAGGTCAGCGGGTTGAGTCGGGAGTAAAGGGGAAGTAGGACGACGCACTCCTGGCGAACTCGTGCGAGAAGATCTTGAGGACAAGGAGAGCGTATCCGAGATTGCCTGTAAGATCAAGAGCCGGTGAGCAACGTCTCACGAGCACGCAAGGTAGGTAGGGAACGCACTAAGGGCAGCGCGAGTGTACGCTCCGTCGAACGTGCGCGCACGAGCTCGCAGCTCTAGCATCGTGTCCGTGTCATTGACGATCCATGACTTGCGCCGGTGGCCCTGGTAGAGCCGGTGCGGGCGTTGCTGATGAAGATGGGAGATGGGCGAGTGGGATCCGTGAGAGTCGGCCGCGTCGTGCGTGGGCATGGCGAGGGTAGTAGGTAGTAGAAATAGAGAGCAGGTGAAAGACACAGCCTGGACAGGTTGGAGCGAGAGTGAAGCAATGTCGCGAAGGGGAAGAGCAAGAGAGGCACTTCTTGCAGCGGACTGGACAGGTCAACTCTCGTCAAATGCGCTACGATGCTGTATAAGTCGCTGATAATCACACGGAAGCGATGAGTCGGTTGTGGGACAGGCCGCAGTCGCGAAGGAACCGCTACAATTCGTCTCCTCCTCCTCCTTCACTCCTCCGGCATCTCCCCTAGGCCTGCTCCATTTCCACCCTTCTTCCCGAACAGATTCCTAATCGTACTCATCCTCGCCGCACGAGCTGGCTTGGGTGGCGTCCGTTCCCCGAGCAAAGAAGGGGAGATGCTTGACGACCGGGATGATGGGCGCAAGTCGTGTGCCGAGGCACTTCTATGCGGGTGGAGCAGAGGCGGCGACACGACGGGGTGTAGGTGTTGTGGCGGTGGGGCGAGGGAAGGGAAGGTGACAGGTTGAGGAGGCGGAGGGAGTGAGGCGAAGACTGGTTGAGCGGGAGGTGGCGGAAGTGAGGCGGCATGTATGCGATTGGGCGGGAGGGCCGTGGCACCGAGAGGTGTATAATACGAGGTCGGGCCGCCCGGGCTTGCCGAAGCAGAGGCGTAGAAGGGAAGGAGGGGTCCGCCAGGCGTGACGGCGGTATAGAAAGCGGGTGTAGGCTGAACCGCAGATTGGAACGAGGGTGAAGGAGTTTGCGGAGCGGCAACGGTTTGTGCTGGGTGATGGACGAGTGCCGGCGTCGAGGAAGACGAGCGGTAAGGAAGCTGAACAGCGCCAAACTCCGAAAACGTCGAAGTGGGCGGCAGTGCCTGGGTGACCGCCGCCACAGGTAGATGAGCGGGAATCGTCGGTGCGGGCGGTATCGCAAATGAGGCGGGATGCGGTAGTGCAGAAGACTCGGACCAGCTGAGGCCGCGTTGATGCGACGTAGTGAGAGCGATGTCGGCCGTTGTAAGCGGCTCTTGACCCAAAAAAGGTTCTGAGAGGATCATGCTGGGCTGTCGCTGGCGTACCGATGCTGTCAAGGTGGAGGAGCGGGTCGGGTCCTGCACGAGAAAAGAAGCGCATGTCAGCGTGGTCCGCCTGGTGAGATGAGGAGAACGCACCGCTAACCCGAGCCCTGTGCTGTAGAAGGACGCTGCGGGACCCAACGAGCGATGTCGCGGTAGAGGCGGCGCGCATAGGGGTTCGCTCGCCGCGAGCATGGATGGTAGGCGACCAGGCGCCGAAGAGATGATGGACGTTTCGTGCGACGAAGGAAGGACCGCTACTGGTGTTGGCAGCTCCGTTGTGGTCGCATGTCGAGCCAAAGCTGCGGGAGCAGCTGTTTGCGCAGGATGCAGCGGGGGACGCATGGGATTTTGCGGCTCGAGAAAGCGGCTCTGCGAGACGGTGGGAGGATAGGCTGCTTCTGCCGAGACGGCGACAGGCGGAGGCGGAAGGCGATAGGACGCGGGACGCGGCGCAACCGGACCAGTCGCTCGGACCTCAGCAGGTTCGTCAAGCCGCTTCTTCGTGTCCGTCAACGGCAGCATCCCGCCTCTTTCATCGTCCGGCGTGATCGGCGGGGGAGGGTCGTCCATTCCGTCGATATCCTCCAGTCGCAGCTGCTCCTCCATTCGCTTCTCCAACGCCGCTGCTTCCGCCGTCCGGCTCTGCGCGAGACGCGACTGCTCCTCTTCATCGGCTTCGCGAGCCAGACGTGCCTTCGACCCCATCATATCGGCATCGACTTGCCGCGCCGTGTCCTCGTTGGCCAGCCGCCGAACCTCCTCGACGGCCGCAAGCGCCTTCTCGTTCTCCCGCTCGCCCTCCTCCGGCAACGACATCAACAGCCGCTTGCTCGTGCTCGCATGTCGCTGTAATGCAGCTTGCGAGACAGCAGGGTACGCGGGCAAGTCGGTCGTCGCCGGCGAGAGTAAGCCGACCGCATCCGCCTCCTCCCTTTCGCGCTCGAGCAGGTCGTCCAGTCCCCTTGTCCTCGCAATAGCGCGCTTCTCCTCTTCCGCCGTCACATCCTCCTCGCTCGCTCGGCCTTTGCCCTTTCCAAGGCTCGGCGGTGCTGGAGGTACGGTGTGAAGAGGGACGAACCGAGGGCCGGTTGGGAGGGAAGGCAGAGGGCGTCGAGGCGAGAGTCGCTGAAGCTGAGGGCTGTCGTAGGCGTTCTCGAGGGGTTGGGGAGGTGGAGGGAACGGCAAGGCGTCGCGATCCGAGGTCAAGGAGGGAGGCGGTTCCGGAGGTCCCGCCATGGAAGGATAGCGCGAGTGCGAGGACTGCGACGATGCGTAGCTGGGTTCGTACGCGTCGTCTGGCTCGTCGCTTGGGTGAGAAGAGGCAGTGCTCGGGGCAGCTGACTCTGACTGGACCGGCATTCGGTAGGAAAAGATGCTGCGAGGTGCGCGAAGGAGGATGGTCGCGTCGAGCGTTGGCTGCATAGCGCGAACAACCGAGCAGCAGTACAGAAGCGGGGGGACGCGCTTAGCGGCCAGGTGACGAGAATGAAGCCGAGGGCGAGGAGGGGTGTGAGCAGACACGCGAGCGGGAGGAGGCCCGGCGAATCCGCGGAGCGATGAGACCTGTCGAACAGTAAGGTCAGCGCAAGGTCACCGAGTGAGCGAGAGAAGGAGAAACTTGTACGAACGAAGATGCAGCGCAAGCGGGCCTTGGCGGACGAAGGAGGTTCAAAGAACGAGGTATGATTGCGGGTGCGTAACAAGGAGAACAAAGGTATGAGCGCGTGAAGAGGTATAAGAGAGCGTCGAGTGCGAGCAGTCCAGCTGGAGAAAACGCGAGCGGTCACTGCGGTTGAGGCGAAAGAGAAGCGGAAGGGTGGATGGGCGCCTGACGACCTGCGCCGCCGACTCCGTGCGCGGCTGCGAGAGCGCACCTGTCAAGCAGGGATAGCGTGGTTAACAAAAATGTATACGTATTTGTTTAAAGCGAATAGAGACGCTGCGCCACTTACTCGCAGATTACTTGCGCCCGCCGGACGACCAGCGTCCGCGTCTCGCGCTTCTTGAGCGGCTGTCGACCGTTCTGCGCTCCAGGACCGTGTCGAATCGAGAGCGAAGGAAGAGGTGTCGTGTCGATCGCTGTCTCCTTGACGAGACCGGGGAAGAGACAGGCGCCGACTCGCTCGGGTTCGCCTGCGGGGAATGTCAGTTTAAGTCGTCCTAATGAGGCTTAAAAAGTGGCTCACCTCGCTCAGTACGGTAGCACTTCTTGATCAGTTCTTCGCGGCGATACTCGTCAGTTGGCAGCGAGCGAGAGATGGCGGGACCAAGCGGAACGCACCAAGCTGAGTCGGGTCAAGTGGGCTACCGACCTGGCACACGAAGCTCCTGTAGAACCCGCTTCCTTCGAGCGCACCGCCCGGCGAGTAGCTCTTGTGCAGCATGCGGCTGTAAACGTAACTCGCGTCCAGGACGGCTTCGAGTTCAGGCGCGATAGTCGGCGAAGGGTTGATGAGCGAGAAGACGTGTGGCATGTGCTCGCGGAAGAGCGAGAGCGACATTTCAGGGTCGAGCGAGTCGACGGCGGCGGAGAAGGTTTGTCGGCGCCAGACGGAGGCGACGAGCGGTTCGCCTACGCGAGCGCGGTCAGCAGCTGCGTTGAGGCAAGACAGGGAATGCGTACGGTGGAAGAGCTGCTCGTGCAGCTTCGTCAACTCCCTATGGGCGCGAGGCGTCAGCTTGACGAGCCCTTCGAATCAGACTAGGCCAAATGTACTGATTCGCATCCTCCGAGTTCGTGACGAGCAGCTTGTTGACGATACCATCGCAAAGCAGCTGGCTCATGACGTGCCGCAGCAAGCTCTGCACGACGATTCCCAAGCCGGGGTAGTCGAAGCCCATCTGGCTCAGTCCGACGATGAAGGGCGAGGCGGCGACGTTGTCGACGTCCTGGTAGAGCGCTTCGGCGAGCGGAACGAGAGCGAGGTGCTGGAATGCTGAAGGGTCGGTTCCGGGCGGGGGAGGAGGAGCGGATCGCATGTGTGCGGCGAGGGTGTCGGCGGCCCAGCGGTTGATGCGCCGCTCGAGCGAGGAGGACGAGTTCTTGATCGTGAACTGTAGAAAAGCGGAGGTGAGCGGGTTTTTGCGTAGCGGGAGATCAAACCGTGCGCACATCGTCAACTGTGCTTCCTCCGCCACCTCCCGCCGAGTGCACACCGATGACAGTCGCTCCACCCGAGTCTCCGCCTTCCAGCAGCATAATGTGCTTTCGCAGAGCGGCGTTCTGCGAGGGGCAATAGGGGGTCAGCGAGTGCCGCGAGCGAGATTCGAGCGAGACACCAACCTGCTTCTCCTGCTCCAGCATAGCCGTCCGTTGCTCCTCGATCCGCAAGTGTGCGAGCTTGTAGTTCTTGAGAAGACGGCTGCAAAGGAGTCATGTTAGTCCAACCCGTTACGAGGCGAGCCAAATCTCGCGGCAGAGAACGCACTTGTACTCCTCATCTCCCACAAGCTGTTGCTGCTGCGTCGCGCTCACGCTGTACGAGTCCTGGTGGTTCAGGATGTTGGCCATGGTCGGTTGCTGCTGCCGCTGAGACGACGAGAACGTCGAGGGCGAGTACTGGAAGCCGGGCTGTAGACGCACACCAGTCAGCTGGCAACGGAGAGCGAGTCGGAGATGAGTTGTACGCACTTGAGGATGGTACGACATGGTTGCTCTGTCTTCAGTAGCTCAGCGACGGAGAGGAGCACCCACAAGGGGTTCGGGCGGTGGGGAGGAACGAGGAGAGGGTGAAGCGAGTTGGGAGCAAGACGGCGGGCTGCGAGGAGTTCCTACAGGTCTGTGAAGCAGATTCGAGCGGTCGCTGAGCCTGTCGAGCGAAGCTGACGGTGTTGTCGTCTCCCAAGAGGAGTCGCTTCATCTCTTCAACTCCGTCGTCCCGCCCGATACCGCTAAAAGCCTTGGGTCTGCTATCAGGGTATTGCATCGGGCTGCAGTACGCTACCCAGCAGCGCACCAACCGTGTCCATCGCCTGTACACCCACCTCTTCCTCCTCATCTCGGGTCTTGTGAGGGAATCGTTCAGAAGCTCAGGTGCGCCTGAAGACGCGCGGATTGGGTCCTGAGCTTTCTGACGGCGCTTGCCAACCTCACCAGACACCGAGAACACTTTCGGCCGCCATGCCGACGTCGACTTCTCCCTCTCCTCCCTCCCGGCCTCCCCCTTCTTCGCCCGATCCCTCCGCTGCAGACTCGCCAACCGATACTCCGCCTCCTCTCATTAGCCCTGCCGAGCCCCTCCCTTCCGTCGATGACGAGATCGACCTCTCGACCCTCCGCTTCCTCTCTGCCTCCCTCAAGTCTCTCTACCTCCCATGGCTCTTCCGCCTCGTCGTCTTTACCGCTCTCGCCAAAATACTTCGCGTCGTATGGCCGTACTTGTTCCGCTTCGTACGATACATCTTCGGCCACATCTGGACGGCGCTCGGATGGTTGGTGAGGGTGTTGGCGTGGACAGCAATGTGGGGCGGGCTGATCGCGACAGTGGTCTGGTTGCTGGCAGGTATTGGAGGAGCGGTGGCGTACGCGGGACTGAGGGCGAAGCCTCGCTGGCGGGCGTTCGCGCGAGACAAGCCGCTCGCGGCTCAAATTGCGAAGAAGGGGGCGGGATATGGCCTGCTGTGGCTCATCCTGCGGAAGGTGCTGTGGACTTGGGCAGTCAAGGCGGTCGTCGTGGTATGCGCCGGATGGGAGGGCTACGCGTTCTTCAACCGAAGAGCGGCCGCCTCATCTCGACTATCGTCTTCCGTTCCTGCCTCCGCCTCGAGCTCTTCCGCCACGTCAACATCCCCTTCCGCGCTGAATCATCCAGCAGACGATGCAACACCATCTACGTCACCCGAAGACGCGGACGACGAGGAACTCGAGCGATATGCGCGGCAGATCCGGGAGGAAATGCTCAGGGACAGTCTGCTGCGTCGAGGGCGGAAGGCGGCGTCGGGAGAGCGTGCGGAGCGAGCGGACACTGATGTAGACGAGGCGCAGGATGCGGCGACAGACGAGGGAGCGTAGTTCGGTGTTTGCAACATATCGTCCTTGCTCTTCCTCGAACCCGGAGTATCTCGACGTCTACAACGAATTGCAACATCGTTTTGCTTGCCAGACAACGCGCCTAACGCGGATGACTCCTCCGCTCTGCCTGCGAAACCTCTTTCCCTCCTCCACTTCACTCGCTCACGATGCCCGCTGTTCCTGCTTCCAGCTTTGTCTTAATCTCGGGTCCCAGTGGCTTCCTCGGCGCCCGTACGTCTCTCGATTATGCGCACAGTCGTTGCTCGCTGACCTTTGCCTCGTCCCCACCTCGTTCGCCGACCTCCACTTGTAGATGTCGCCCAGCAGCTCTTGCAAGCCGGTTTCCGCGTGAGGGGCACAGTGCGGTCGAAGGAGAAGGGACAATACCTCGTCGACCGCTTCAAGCAGCAGGGGCTTGACAAGTTCGAATTCGTCATTGTCGAGGATGTCGAAGCTGTGCGTTACACCTCTTCCAGGCCAGCTACGACGCTCGGCTGACGCTTTATACTGGACATAGCCCGGCGCATTCGACGAGGCGGTCAAGGGCGTTGATGCTGTTGTCCACACCGTGCGTTTCTCGCCGCCTCTGCCCGCGGCTTTGCCTTCTTCCCTCCATCCCGCTCCCTTGGTCTCTCTCAGTTCGTCGAGGCCTCGAGCCGACTCTCCCTTAGCGCCGCCGACTTACTCCGACGATTTCGGACTGACCTCGGTCCCCCTCCGCAGGCCTCCCCCTTCCACTTCAACGTTACCGACCCGTACAAGGACCTCATCAACCCGGCTGTCCAGGGCACGCTTAACGCCCTCCGCTCCGCCGCCAAAGAGCCCCGCGTCAAGCGAGTCGTGATCACCTCTTCCTTCGCCGCCGTCGTCAACCCGCACGACCCAGTCTACTCATTCACCGAGCAAGACTGGAACGACTACAGCCCCAAGCAGGTCGAGGAGAAGGGCAAGGACGTCGACCCTTCGCAGGCGTACCGCTGCTCGAAGACTAAGGCGGAGCAGGCGGCGTGGAAGTTCGTCGAGGAGGAGAAGCCTTCGTTCGATATCACGACCATTCAGCCGCCCCTCATCTTTGGTCCGCTCGAGCACGAGGCGCCGTCCGCCGACAAGCTCAACACGTCGATCAACAATTTCTACGGCTTCCTCACCGGCAAGAAGAGCGCCGAGGATGCGCAGGCCGGCTTCGGCTCCTTCGTCGACGTCCGTGACGTCGCCAAGATTCATGTCGAGTCGCTCCTCGTCGAAGAGGCCGGCAACCAGCGCTTCCTCGTCGCCACGAGTGCGTTCCAGTCTCTCGGTCACTCCGCCCGCCCTCGTCTGCCCCTTCGTCATCACCCCTGATCCACTCAGGACTGCTCTGACGCTAACATCCTCTATCTTTCGGCAGGCGACTCGTCCTACCAGCCCCTCCTCGACCTCTTCTTCGAGCACGCCGACGACTCGCTCAAGTCCTCCTTCACAAACGCGGAGAAGGGCAAGCCCGGCAACCCCAAGCCCAAGGCGAACGTCATCGACACGTCGAAGGTCCGCAAGACGTTCAAGTGGCAGCCAATCGAGGCCAAGGACACTGTGTGCGTACGGCTTTCAAGTCGAGCGTGAGTGACGGGCTGACTTGTTTCGACTTGCGCAGCCTCGACATGGCGAAGAGCCTCGCCGAGTACCAGCAGAAGTGGAGCGCGTAGATTGGGGAGCTAGAGACGCTAAAAAGAGTGCAAGTATAGGCAGTTCAGCAGTCAGTTGCTTCGAGCAAGACAAGAACCTGCCCGGCTTCCTGCTTCCGAGTCTCTCGCTTAGCCGTCCTTAAGAGATCGAGGGAATGTACTGCATTCTGAGGAGCTTAGATCTGCTCACGCTCCCACCGATATCGCCCATTCCTCCGCGCTGAATCGCTTACCGTGCTTCTCCTCCGCCACCACGGTAAACCTCGCTCCGACATTCTTGGCCGCAACCTTGAGGACAGAGCGAGCGATGTCGTGGTCGATCGACATGCGTTGCGGCGTGACGAAGGTCATCGAACGGAGTGACTTGGGGAGTGTGAGGAATGGGGGCGTCGCAAAGTCGTACTTGGCACTGGGATCGTCCTTTGCCGGCGTTCCGGGGAGGTAAGCAAAGTGTTGAAGTGTAGGGGGGAGGGCAAGCAGCTCCTGACGATTGAGGACGCGGTTGGGCGTAGCAAAGAAGAGAACGCGTAGGGGCAGATCCTGCCAGTCTCGGACGGTCCCTAAGAGCGATCCGCCGAGCTCAGCGCCATCGATCAGCAAGGTAGTCAGGGTGCTGGCGAAGGGGTACATGGAGAGACAATCAAGGTGTCTCGTTGGCCGACGCAGGTGTAGATACTCGAGCGCGGGAAAATTGTAGAGGGGGTCGGTCATGCTCGTCGTTGCCAGCTCAAATACCGCACAGTGCAGCTTCTTCACCGCTGCGCAGGAAAACCTCGGTCAGACGCCAGACCGAACGTGAGCCGAGGTAAACTGAAACGCACTCTGCGGGAGGTTGTGCGGGACTGACACCCAGCGGTAGACAACACAAGTAAGCCAAAGCTCCTCCACCGGTGAGGCGCAGACTGTACGCCAATTCAACGCAGTAATCCCCGACACTCGAAGTTCGAGTCGCTTGCCAGCCCATCCACCCCTCGTCGCCGCAAGGAGAGACCGTTGGGCAGCTTGCTCATGATAAAGGACGCCGTCCAGACTGATCCCGCAATGCTCGCGAAGCTCGCGCTGGGCAATGGGCGTCCAGGCGCGATGGACGAGCGAGAAGGTCTTGCAGAGTCGGACGCGCTCGTTGAGGCTAGGCTGGATGAGCGGGGGGATGGCGAGCTCGAGAATGTACTGCTGGAGCTCGACAGGAATCGTGACAGTCATAGCGAGCGGGATCTGAGCGGTTTGAGTCTGAGCGAGTGAATTGAAGGAGGGAGAGAGGCGTCGCCGAGAACGGGACCAACGACCACCTCTCCCGGAGGAGCGGCAGCGCGCCAATGTTTTTCATGGCTCTCGAACAACGTATCGGGCCAGTCGGAAAGCCTTGCGACGGAGATCTTCTCCCCTCGCAAGCGCACGATAGAGGGGGCGGAAAGGAGGCGGGAACCACGAGAAGCAGCTTCGTGCGGCGGGGCCGTACGCCGGTGCGCTTGCAGTCATGCGCAGGCCCTCGCGAATCCAGCAGTTCGTCCCCGAGCGTCGAAGGTATGGCCGCTCTCCTCGAAGGCGCTGCTCGCCTCGCCAGCTGCGATCTTGGCCAGATTCAGGACGATAGGAGCAAGCCAGCCAGCGTGCCAGGCCAATGCGAGAGAGAGCACAAACACCTTCCAGCTTTGATTCCCCGTCTAGTCGTAGAGTACGCCTCGTCGTCCTTCCTACTGCTCCTTCCGCATTCGCTCGTCGAGGCGTTTACTGCGTGAAAGCGGAAGTCAGCAACCAAGCAAGTCGACGTAAAGGAGGGGTAGCCAACGCACAAGCTCGTCGTGGCGGCCCGACTTGACCTCGCTCTCGCCCTCGAGCTCAGCCTCCTCGTCGTCAGGCGAGTTGATGTCGTTGGTCGCGTTGGCCTCGAGGAACTCGACAAAGCTTTCGAGCGAGCGGTCGCCCTCGTACGAAATCCACTCGGACGAGCCGGCGGCCTTGAACTTGATCGTAGGGAAGCCGGCGACGCGGAAGCCAGCCGACGAGGGGATATCGTTCTCGGTCGCGTCAAACTTGGCGACGGTTATCTTCGACTTGGCGTTCGAGTAGCGCTCGCCGAGGGTGTCCCAGGTGGGCTTGAGCTTCTTGCAGCTGCGGCGGAAAGAGCGCGTCAGTCCTCGTTCGCCAAGCGCAGGAACGAAGCATCACGACTCACTGTCCGCACCACGGGGCGTAGAACTCGACGAGGAGGTCCTTGTCCTCGGCAACAACCTTCTCGAACTCGTCGGCGACGAGGACGTAGACGGGCTCGTCCTGGACGGCGGGGGTCTTCTGGCTCTTGATCGAGGGCTGGATCTTGCCGTTGGCAAAGTCCTTGACGAACGACGAGACGGTGGCAAAGTCGACGGTCTTGGACTGGTCGAGAGGGAACTTGGTCATGGCCTGGATGTTCTGGATGGCAAACGCGGGCCAGGTCGGCTCCTGGAGGTTGAGAGACTTGGCGTGGTCGGCGAACTGTGGTCGGAACGTTAGTGAGCTGCTACAACCGGATGGAACGGCGGGCGAACGCACCTTGTTCGAGTCGATCCAGACAAAGTTGATCTTGCCCTTGTGCTCACGCGCGACGGGCTCGATGGCCTTGACGATCTCCTCGCGCTTGGGGTCGTTGGCGGGGACGAAGATGTAGGCAAGGGGGATACCGGCCTCGGCGTAGGTGGCAAAGTTGTCGGGCGAGATCTCGTCGAGAAGCGGGACCGAGTGCTCCTTGGCGAAGGTGAGGAGCGAGTCGCTCGAGATCTTGCCCTCGAGCTCGTTGCGGCCCTCGTCGAACGTCTTGTACATGACGACCGCGGGAGGCTTGACGTTGGCAGCGGCGATGGCAGCAGCGTCAGTCGAGAGACCGAAGAGGTAGTCGTCGCGGTACTGGTCGGCGAAGTCGCGGAACGTCTTCTGCGTCTTCGAGTCGGACTCGTCGACGTAGGCGACGAGGACGACCTTGTCGGCGGTCTTGAACTCGTCGTGGTTCTCGGCCGTGACGTCCGAAACGGCGGGGAGCGCCTGCTTCTTCATGTACGAGACGATGCCGTCCGTTTTCCGCGTGCCACCGTACTCGGCAGGGACACCCTTACGGAACACCTTGAGCGTGCTGCGGGGCGATAACGTTGTCAGCGACGAGTTGGGGATAAGCGAGTTGGCAGCTCGGAACTGACGGGTAGCCATTGACGCCCTGCGACGAGCACAAGTCCGACTCCACAGTGCAGTCAACCTTGGCGATGGGGATCTTGTCCTTTTTGAGGATTGTGGCGGCCTCCTCGTACTGCCGGAAAGAGCGGTTAGTGGGAAGTCGAGGTGAGCGTTCTGGGCGGGACTCGCGTGAGGAGCGAGCGCCTTGCAGTGTCCACACCTGTGCGAGTAAGGAGAGGGTTAGTACGCTGCATCAAGCGGGTTGCGGGTGTGCTTATGAAAGCGAGTTGAGGGGAGGGTGCGCGTCCTCGAAACGCCTCGTCCACCGCGGAGACGCGTCTCGGAAGGGCTGCAATGACCTTGTGCGAGTGTAGAGAACACCTCGAGGCTGCGCCACCCCTCCCGACGCGCGTTCTGCACGACTTTGCTCCGGTGCTGACGGAAGACGAAGCGAGGTCTCCTCCTGGCGCAACCCTGCCGTGCGGGCGCCGTGCAAGGATCCGAAAGTACCCCTGCAGGCAGCAGAGGACTTTCTGCAATCCGCCCACCACCAAGCGCGCGTGTGACAGCCACCGCAAGGCTCCACGTCGCGCACTCCCCACCGCACCCCTCGTCGTTCTCCGTCCACAGGACGTGCCGGGATGTGTGCGCGCCGTCAAAAGCGAGCGGCAGATTCGTGCATCGAGTTTGGGGAGCGACAGTTTACCAGGGAGCGAAGAACTCAATCAAAGTCAGATCTTGCGCTGCGAAGTCGGGGAAAGTCGTGCCGGTGAGGTCGACAACGTCCGAGGCGAACGCCGCCGTTGCCAGGCCGACTAGCGAAAGAACTGCCGATGTCCTCATGATGTCCAAGCGAGATTGGAGTGAAGTGAAAGAGGTCAAGAGGGGAGGGATGCGGAGGCGGCGCGTCGTGAGCGTTTTCTGGATTTCCGAAATGGTTCCGCCGTTCGCCTGGTCCTTCTGTACGACATTTGAAAGACCTGGGATCTTGTTCGGGATCCCCAGCCAGAGGAGGTGAAGAGCGAGAGGATTTTCCAGAGGAAGAGATCCTCCTCTCTCCTCGACCACAGCTCCTCCCGTCGCTCGAATCGCCCGAGTTGGTCCGAGACAGGACTTTGGGACTCCGATAGCCCCGTCTCGCTGCCAGGAGGCCATCGACGTCCACTTCTTCCCATCCCGCCGCCCGTTCCAACTCTCTCTTCCCGATCGCTCGCAGCTCGACGCCGGGACGCGCTCCGACGGCGAGGCATGCGCGTGTGGACGCTGCTGGGCACCGTCGTTGGGCACCGTCGTGCACCTGCTACATCTCGCCACAGCGTACCGAGACCCGCCAGCGGACGAACCGCTCCTCCCCCTCTTCCCCCGGTGTTCATCGACCTCTGCGCCGCCAACACTCCACACATCGCTCGCGTCGCTCCTGCCAGTCCTTCCGGCGCTCGCTCCTGCGCCAGATCACACCCTCCTCGTCACCCTCGCGACGCCAGCGTTCAAACCGCTTTTGTTCAACTGGCTTTGCTTCCTTCGGTACAAGGCGCGGTGGGGACAGCAGGCGACGCACAATGAGCATGGCGAGCGGGTGGAGGAGCCGGAGGAGGAGGACGAGACTCCCAAGGTGCTCGTCGTGACAAGCGATGAAGAGCTGGCGTACGAGTTGAGCGAGCAGGGAGTCGTCGTCTGGTGGGTTGCAGGGCCGGACTGGTCAGAGTTTGACGCGGCGGAGGACCTGGCAGAGGACGATCCGGTCAAGTGGGAACTGGTGGAAAAGGTCGAGCGTGCCATCATGGACGACCCGTTCACGAACCTCCGATTACTCGACCTCCTCCTCCCTTCCCAGCCAAACCCGGACGACGACGCGACTCGCGTCATTCCCTGGGGTACACTCAAATATCAGAGCTTGATGCTTGAACGGACGGCAGTCATGAGCACCCTGATCGGCGCACTCGTCGAGAGCCAGAAGAGCATGCCGTTGTGGCGGAAGGAGCAGGACGCGATCTGGCGGGAGCGGATACTCGCGCACGATTGGGAGTCGGGACCGATTGACGTCGAAGGGTTCAAGGGCGTCAAGGGCGTCCTCATGGTGGACAACGACGCCGTCTGGTGCGTTCGGGCGCTGCATCCTTCGTTGACGCTCGCTCACTCGGCTCTCTCGCGCAGGCTCTCCTCTCCCTCCGCCTTCATATCTCACTACTATCGCCCAACGGGACCCTTCCCCTCCATCGTCTACGCCCCCGACATGAACCCCAACACCCAAAACGCTTGGGGCAAGCACACCATGCCCTGCGCGTGCTTCTTCTACTCTCGCGTCTCGGATGCCGGCGCCCAACTCGCCGCTCCTTCTTCTCCCTCCGCTCATCCCGCCGACATGTACCTCTACTCTCCCTCGACCGGCGCGGCGAAAGTTTGGCGCGACACGGCGCTCTGCCACATCTCGATGCTGCTTCAAGCGCTCGAGACGGGCAGGAAACAGTCGCAGTGGTATCGCGCGAACGGCGCAGACTGCGACGGCGACCCCAACTCGTCGTCGTGCAACCCGCAGCTGTACCTCTCGCCCTCGGTTGGCCAGCTCCCCAAAGCTCGCGCGCCGAGTTTCCAGGCGACCGCGCTCGGTCCTGCACTCTTTCTCGCCGAACAGGCGCTTCCTCATCTACCCGAACTCAGCCACGATCGCTTCATGCACGCTCTCGGCTCGGCAGATGTCGACGACTTGAACGAGATCCTCGACGAGGCGGGTCTCTCGCTCGATGCGTACGCCGGCACGCCAAAGGGCAAGACGTGCCTACAACTCGCACAAGAGTATCAGTCGATCTGCCCCGTCTCGCACGACCCGTCCGCCCACTCCTCCCTCACGATCTCCTACTTCGACTCCTTCGGCCCATACGCCACCCGCCCACATACTCCCATCCGCATCGAGCCCCTCCCCTTCGACCTCTTCCCGCCCGGCATGCGCTTCTTCGACGGCGGCCTCGAGCCCGGCGCGCGACCGTGCGTCGTGCATGCGAATTACGCGACGGGGATGAAGAAGGAGGAGTTGTTGCGCGAGAAGGGGCTGTGGGCGCTCGAGTGGGTCGGAGACGAGACGCAAGGAGAGTGGATGTGCGATGCGAGGGTCATGAAGGATGCGTAGCGAGGAAGAGGGTATACCCTGTGCGACGAGCTCGCCTCCGTGATTTATCTCGCATACCCTTTGCATCACCTGTGTGAGTCTGGAGAGTTCCTTTACGCTGTCTACACTCTGCTCAACTCGCTTCGAGCGTTGTCACCGGATGTCAACCTCGTCCTCCTCCTGGCTTCTCTCGCCTCGCTCTCGCTCTCTACCCTCTCTTCGCGCCTCGCTCGACTCGTTGCTGCCCTGTTTGGCGCTCTAGTAGTGCTCTCCGCATCACGCGAGCTCCCGCTGGCCCTGTCGCTTTGACCCCTCGTCCGTTGAGCCTCCCCCTCCCGACCCTCTTCTCCTCGCTCTCTTCGCTTCTCTTCACTCGACTGCTCACTCCGATTCGCTCAGACACACGCTCACACACGCCACAGCACACCCGCGCCGGCACACACTCGCTCGCTCGCTCTTCTCCCGCCCGCCTCGCCATGGCCCCTCCTCCTGGCGGCGCACTCACCCTCACCGCACCCGCACAGCCAGCGACGCCCGTCTCGCGCCGCTTCCCACTCTCGCGCTACGCAGGACAGCGCCCCGACTACGCCTTCCCGCCGCGCGAGAAGCGCTCGCCCTTCCCTCCCTCCTCGTGCGACGGACTCCAGTCGCCCTCGACCCACCTCCCTCACTCGCTCGCCACGCTCAATAGGAGTACACAGGACGACTCATCGAGTGGAGGCACTCCGGACGCGAGCTTCTCGAGTTGCGACACGGGCATGAGCGAGCACGACGGCATCCTCACGCCTCCGACGCCGCCGTCCTCGCTTCGAGCCGGCATGGACCCCTTCGCCTCGCCCTCCTTGTACATCAACGACGTCAAGGAGGACCAGGCGATCCCGTCTGCCGGCCACGAGCCGGTCGTCAAGCCCTCCGACCAGGTCCTCCGCGACACGACCAACTCGTTCTTCCCCTCGTTCGGCGACTTTCTCGCCTCGCGTCAGGCTACCGAGGACGAGAGGGCTGGGCTGCGCGTCTGGGTCGACGGGGGAAAGGATGGCGAGTTAATCGGCGAACTCGAGGACGACGTCGGCAGGCTCGACCTTCGCAAGTCTGAGGACAAGTCTGCTGGCGCTGCCTCGAACTTCCGCCCGTTCTCGCCCTTCGAGCACAAGAGGGAGGACTCGTTCACCTTCCACCCCTCGCCGGCGTTCCGCGTCGACTCGCCCGCGCCGAACCCGCCTTCATCCTCGCTTCTTCTTCGTTCGCCTGAGCCGAAGCGCCGCTACCATCTTCCGACTCCCGTCCTCACTGGCACCCCGGAGTTGCCGCACAATGGAGCCGAGTCACCTCTCGCGCACTACTACCTCCCGCCATTCCCGGCCACGCCGCCCATCACGCCCGTTCACTCGGCTACGCCCCACCCGCCGCCCAAGTCGCACACGGCCCCTCTTCATCCCCAGTTCCTCGCCGCTTCGGCTCAACGCGCGAGGACCGTCGCGCCGCCCGGAGCGGTCCCCTTCTGCCACCCTCCTCCCCCACCGCCAGCTTCGGTCGTCGCTTTCTCCGTCTCGTCCGGCCCTTCCGCCGCCGCAGACGCCTTCTCGTCCGAGTACCCGCTCAGCGAGTCCGACACGGCCAAGATTGCCAACTTGCACAACGGCCGCATCCCAACTCTCCAGCAACTCGCGCCGCCCGACCATGTCTTTGCTGCTGCTGCACAGCAGCCCATCGTCAACACGGGCAACGTCGGTCCGATGGTCGTCCAGGCAGGTGACTGGAGGTGCGGAGTTTGCTCGTTTGTCGTACGTTCTCTTCCACCCTTCTCCTCGCACTGGCGCTGACCTTCCTAATCTGCTTTTCTCTCATTCTCCCGCCTCTCCCGCTTGTCGTGACCGCAGAACTGGCGCAGGCGCAAGATCTGCCTCAAGTGCTTCCCCTACGCCAACGACATCGGCCACGTCCTCACGATCCAGTCCCAGCGCGCCGCCTACCTCGCCGCTCCGACTCCCGCTTCGCACCCTGGCTCGACCTCGTCCGCCTCGCCCGCTCCGTCGATGCAGGCGTCGTACAGGAGCCCGTACGTGTCGGGCGGCGGAGCTGGCGGCGAGGTCCCGACGGCCGACTTGGCCACTCTCGCGAGGACGCCCAACTTCGTTCCGTCCGCGCCTGCCTTCGCGCCTTCGGCCCCGTACACTCCGCACAGCATGTCGCAGCACTACCCGAGGCCCCGCACGGTTCCCGCGCTGGACGCCTACTTCGCCCCGCCGCCTGCCTTCGTCCCGACTCACGCTCCCGCGGCGCCCGTCTCGCACTTCTCGAGCGACTCGTCCGGCCCCGTCAGGCACTCGCCCTACACGGACCCCTACCTTTCGAAGAAGCCCGAGCCAGCTCCACTCCCGCCCATCATCTGGAGCACCTCGCTTTCGGCGCACGCTCGTCCGCCGTCGTTCTCCTCCTCGTCCGCCGCTTCGGGGCAAAAGAGCCGCACGCCCAGCGCTACGAGTGCCGGAGAACTCGCTGCGCAGAAGAAGAAGCGCGAGAAGGAGAATGAGCGCGCCAGGGCTGGTAAGGCGGTCAGGAACGCGTTGCAGGCTAGGGTTGGAGCGAGCGGAATGTGCTTCGCCGTGAATGGTGTTGCGAGCGGAGGAGGAAGGAAGCCGTGGGAGCAGGCGGAGTACTGAAGTATGGACGGAGTTGGACGAAGATTGTCGGATGGCTGTTTCGCTTGCGCTTGTTTCCGCTTCCCTCTCTCGCTTGTTTCCCTCTCCCACGCTTGACTAGACTATCTCCCTAACGACCCTTCCGCATATCTCTTCGATAGCCTCGTTCCCTGACCTATTCCCCTCGCTTCTCAACTTATACCCACCCCTCTGTCGGAGACGGACGGATGCAGTGCCGTGCCGTGCCGTGCAATCGCTTGTTTCGCTTACGATGCCCTCGCGAGAATGGTGAGAAAAGATCGGATTCGACAACAAGCAAGGAAGCGCTATCTACAGAAAGTTGTGCACGACAGCCTCACGACCCTGCCTGTCCCGTCCGCCGCTCGACACCGCTGCTGTAGCCGCCGTACCATCGCTCGCCCTCCTCGGCTCCTGCGTACCATTCGCACCCGAGCTCGGCCTGAACGGCCGCTCGACGATCCTCCTCGACTCCTTCCTCCGCTTCTCCAGCACTCCAGCCGTCAGCTCGAACGCGTCCCTGACGAGCAGCACCAACCCCGCTCCGATCGTGTTGCGCACCCACCGCGGGTCCATCGGCGCAGCGCGAAGCGCCGATCCAGCACTCGTGAGCTGGCGAATCCAGCCGAGTCCGAGAACGCTGCCTGCGCGTGAGGCGGTTGAGCTCGTTCGCGAGGCGGCAATGACGGCGCTTATGCCGAGAATGCGGCGGAGGAGGCGGAAGGGACGGGCGGAGGACTGGCGGGAGGCGAGGAAGTAGAGGGCTGAACCGGCGAGGGAGGAGAGGGCGGGGAAGAGGAGAGCGCCGAGGACGATGGAGGTGAGCCGTCCAAGACCGACGCGAAGACGCAGTAGGTCAGGCTGCACGCCTTGCTCCTCGCCGTCTTGCTCTTGCTGCGCCGGTTCGATCTCGGCGTACGGAGGCGCCGGTGCGGCGTCCTCATGCTGCTCCGTCTGAGCCTCCGGTCGAGCTCCGTTGGGCTGAGTCACTGCTTCACCAGCCTGAGCAGTCGACGCGGCCGCCTGCCGTGCTGTCTCAGCCTCGACATCCAGCTCAAACGTCGCCACAACACCCATGATCTCCCTCCTCGGCTGCTCGTTCGTGTCAACAGTCGCCAGCTCGTCCTCCGCCGCCTCTTCAAAGACACCCGCCAACCCTCTGAACCGCTTCTTTTTGCCGAGGACAGCGTCAAAGACTTTCGTGCGCATGCGAAAGTAGAAGATGCGAAGCCAGGGGAGGAGGCAGACCGTGAGGGTTGGTGAAGGCGGCCAGCGGAGCGTGAGGTCGTCGAGACCGATTGGGTCGAAGAGAGGTGTGTGAGTATGGGTAGAGAGGACGAGGGTGAGCGGGAGGAAGGGGAGGAGCGAGTCGATGAGCGGGGTGCGGGAGAGGACGAGGGTGAGCGGAATAAGGGGCAAGTTGACTGCAATTGGGCCAGGAAGCGTGAACGTCAGCCACGGATTCCTCAGCCAGCGAAGAAGAAGCGGAACGCACGCCAGTACCTCCAAGGCAAGCCGTTCTCGTGCCGCAGAAGAAGCGCCTGCGTGACCTGGTCGCCGAAGAAGACCTTGATCGCCCAGGCGCCGTACGCCGCTGCAACGAACCACCCACTCGCCGCCAGACTTCCGACTGCCGCGACGAGCGAGACCTGGTCGAGGTTTCGTCGCACCTTCTTGTACAGCCGCAGCGCCTCACTCCGCTTCTCCTTGATCACGATCGGCGTCGCACATACGGGACAGCGCGGCGCCTGAGCCTGCGTTGCCGCCTGCGTCTGGATCCACTGAAGGAGGCAGTCGGGGTGGGCGAGGAGGGTGCAGGAGCAGGCGTGAATGAACGGGCGATTGGGTTCCTCCGTCGACGTCGCGTAGCAGATCCAGCAGGTTCGTTCGCCGGCCGTGTCGATGCTCACCGTTCGTTGCGGTGGGCGAGGCAAGGCAAGGCGAACCGGGTCGTGTGGTCTCGTGGGCCGCACCTGCGCTTGCCCTGTCCCAGTCTGCGCATGTGAGCCCTCCCCCACTGACTCCCCGCCGTCCTCCTCTGCGTCGAGCGGGTGGTGCGCCGGATGTTGCGCGGACGAGACTGATGAAGTCGCCGACTCGCTGTCGTCGCTCGCCGAGCTGTAGCGGTACGGATCCTGTGCCGGTCGCCGTGGGACTTGCTGGGACGGCAGCATGGCGCCGATCGAGCGAGCTGGAGGAGCTGGACAGCAGTGGTGGAGACGAACCCCCGCTTATACTTCAACTGCTCACCTCGCTCACGCTGGACTGGCTAAAGCGCGCTGGGTTGCACCCCACTGGCGTAGAAATGCCCTCTGTCGCGCCGAGCGACGGAACCGCCAGCTTGATTGGCGTCGGGATAGCTGTCCTTGCGAACGTCGTAGTTTCCCTCGCGCTCAACGTCCAGCGGCGAGTTCTGCAGGTTGCTTCGGCGAGTCGCCGTGTACTCATTGCTCGGACATACAGGCTAGCGCACCTCAAGCGCGCGCATCGCGATGAGCGACCCACATCCTCTTCGCAACCCAAATCCCTCTCTCGAACGCTTCCTCGGTCGACTGAACGGACACCATTGATCGTTCGAACGCGGCCAACACTCGACTCGATCCCGTCTGAGCAGGGCATCAGTCAGGGAGGCTTGGGAGGGAAGCCTCGAACGCCAGAGGTTCTCGTCTCGCCTGTCGAATCCATCGCCAGCCGACAACGAAGCTTTTCGCCAAGCAAGAGGCGAACATCGGGTCCGAGAACCGACAAGGGCTTCCTGAAGAGCAAGCTATGGCTGCTCGGGTTCTTCCTGATGGCAGCGGGAGAGCTGGGCAACTTCCTCGCGTACGGCTTCGCGCCGCCTTCTGTCGTCGCACCGGTGCGTTCTCTTGATCGTACTGGCTTAGCTCGCGCTAACTCATGGAGATGCAGCTCGGCATGGTCGCCTTGATAGCGAATGTCTTCCTTGCCCCGGTCATCGTGCGAGAAGTGAGCCGGCCAGTCTCGTGCCAATAAGCCTTGCTGTCCGTTGATGCCCATCTCACAGCCCTTCCGCAAGAAGGACCTGGTCGGCGTCGGCATCGCCATCATCGGAGGCGCGACGGTCGTCTACGCATCTCGACAACGGGATGTCAAGGTGAACCATGGCGAGGAACGCGTCTCAACCTCAAGCTGATGCTTCTCTGCGCAGCTCACGCCCAGCGAGTTCGTCGAGGCGATCTCACGCCCACTCTTTATCGCCTATGCGGCCGTCTGCGCCGCAGGAATGTCGGCTCTCGCCTACTTCAGCCGGACGAAAGCAGGCGATCGCTTCGTTCTGGTCGACTTGTCACTCTGCGCAATCGCAGGTGCGTATCGCCGCACTTCTCGTCCACAGTTGCTCATAGGACCGCTCGTGCAGGCGCTTTCACCGTTCTGTCCGCCAAGGCGCTCTCCTCCTTCCTCAACCTCATCTTCCTGGACAGGTTTGTCGCGCAAACCCTTGCAACAACTCGGTCTCTCACTCAGGCTTGTGTCGTGCAGCTTCAAGTACCCGATAACCTACGCTGTCCTTCTCACGCTCGCCCTTTCCGCCTTCCTTCAGCTCAACTATCTGCAGAAGTCCCGTGCGTATCGCCCTCCGTATTCTTTCGCCCGATTCTGAGCCTCTACCATTGCTGTGCAGTCCAACGCTTCGAGTCACGCGTCGTGATCCCGACCCAATTCACCACCTTCTCCCTCTCGACGATTGTCGGCTCGGCGATTCTGTACCGCGACTTTGAAGGCGTTGGCCTGCCCAGCCTTGTCAACTTTGTCTTTGGCTGCTTGATTTGCGCGGCCGGTGAGCTCGGTGGCCTCCCAGACCTGAAGAGATGCCTTCCCTGCACCCAGCGCTGACGAGTCCTGACGGTCGTACGATGTTCGCAGGCGTCTACCTCCTCACCCGCGACTCGCCCAACGGTCACGCAAAGTCGGCGACGACAGACTCGGCCGCCGACAGCCATGCGACCGACTCTGCTCCTCCCTCTCAGCGCACACCTTCCGTCTCTTCCGTCTTCTCCCAGCCTTTTCCGCGTACGACACAGACGCTAGCGATCCCAGACGCCCGCGCAGGACCAGGTCGCAGACGGAGGAAGCTGTCAGTTACGCTGGGAGGGGCATACCTGCTTGCGGCGAGTGTGTCGGCAGAAGAGGGCGAGGAGGATGAAGACGAACGGGACCAGCGGCGGCCGCTGGACGAGGAGCAGGGATTGTAGCATTCGCTCGACTCTGTATTCACGCTATTTGCGGTCGTTACAACGAGTAATTTTGGGAGACCCTGTCGACGTCGCCGTTCGTCGTCCCTTCTCTTCCTCCCACTCGCTCCGCTTCAGCTGTGGACGCTTGCGATGACTGAGCCTCACCCTCGCGAGCTGACTGAAGACGACTACGCTGTCCGTCCTACGCTCGCTGCCTCGCTCGCTTCCCTCTTTCCCCACAAGCAACTGACCCGACTGCGCTCTCTCTGCCTTGCACGCTCGCAGGGAGCGCTTGACTCGCTCACGCATGGGCCAGACGAGGAGCCAAAGGAGCTCGACATCCACACGCCGGCGGAGCACGGTGAGTGTCGTCCCCAGGCGTTACGTCAAGCGGGGGGTTGAACGAGGGTCGCGTTGCAACGAGGGCTGACCAGCTTGTTTGCGCCCGAAGGAGTGAAGCACAAGTGGCTGCAACGGTGCGTGCCAGCCGCGCTTCTCTTCAAGCCGTCATTGACCTCCTCCTCAATCCCTTTGCCTCTGTTCGCAGCTTCGTCCCCGGCCTCGAGAAGATTGCGTCCGAGTACCATGTCGGAAACTACGTCATGACGAGGGGCGACAACCCGGTCAAGGTGTGGGAGGTGCGTCGGAGGCGTTCCTTCTCCCGGCCGCGAGAAAATAGCTGATATCGTCGCCGCAGAGCATGCCGATCTATGTGCGCGTTGGTATGCAGCTGCTGTACCACGGCAGGGAGCAGGAGAAGGTGCTCGGATACTCAAAGGTCGATGCGCTTCTCAAGGTGCGTTCGCGAAGGCCGCCGATTCCGCTCGACGAACTCGCACGCTCACTCTTCCCGCTCTCCCACAGGAGCAAAGCATCAAGCAAGGTCGCGCCTTTGACTCGCCGACGAACGCCCTCTCGCATATCCAGTCCTTCATCAAGACCTACTCGATCAACCTCTCCGAGCTCCTCGAACCCGATCCCGCCAAGTACGACACGTTCAACAAGTTCTTCTACCGGGCTCTGAAGGCGGGCGCGAGGCCTGTCCACGAGCCGGAAAACCCCAAGGTCGTCAGCAGCGCGGCGGATTGCAGGTTGACGGTCTTCGAGTCGGTCGACAAGGCCAAGGAGTTCTGGATCAAGGTGAGGGGAAGATTCAGGACCTGAGAGCCACGCCTTCCGGACGTGCTTACTGACGCTTCCGCTCCTCTGAGCGCAGGGCCGCAACTTTACCCTCCCCGCCCTCGTCGACGACCCCGCCCTCGCCTCGCAATTCGAAAACGGCCCCCTCGCCGTCTTCCGCCTCGCGCCAGCCGACTACCACCGCTACCACAGCCCCGTCAAGGGCAGGGTCGGCGCATCGAAGGCGATCGACGGGACATACTTTGTGCGTTCGACCGCTTGACCCGCCGGGAAGAGGCTGACTTGCTGACTTTGGCTCGCAGACTGTCAACCCTGTCTGCGTGAACGAGGACATCGACGTATTTACCCGCAACAAGCGAGACGGTGCGTCCACCTTCCTTCCCTTCGTACTCCTCCCGCTGACCTCCCCCTCGCAGTCACCCTCATCCACGCCGACACGGGCACGGGACAGTCGCTCCCCGTCGCTTTCGTGCAGGTTGGCGCGATGCTTGTCGGCTCGATCGTGCGGACTGCGGACGAGGGCAAGGAGGTTGAACGCGGAGGCGAGGTCGGCTACTTTGGTGCGTCGGGACGGGCCTCATGCGGTCGCGGCATCGTACACTTACGTAGTCGTCGTCCTTCTTCTTTCCGCGCCCCGCGCACAGCCTACGGGTTCGTTTGCGCCCTCTCCTGCCCACCGCCTCAACTCGTGCGCTGACCTCGTCCGCTCACGCAGCGGCTCGACCATCATCGCCGCCTTCCCGCCCGGATCCGTCGCTTGGGACGCCGACCTCGTCCGCAACTCGTCAAACAAGATGGAGACGATTGTCCGCGTCGGCGAGCGCATCGGGGCGTTCGTCTGATTTTCTCTCGCGACTCGGCCGCTTGATCTTGTTGCCATGAAATATTGTAAGGACCCTTTCTTCGCTGTCTCAGGGACCTAGCCAAAACTTTACGCCCGACGCTCGCGACCCCTTTTCCTCAGCACCCTTCGACCCTTTCCGCTCCTCGCTCCTCGAAACGCACCCGCCGTTCTCATCAGACATCCCGCCCGACCCGCCGGCGCCGTAGTTGGACTTGTGGGCCGCTGGAGAGGTCATTCTAGCCAGCAGCGGTGCTCGGGACGCTGTGGCAGCCTCTCAGCGGGGAAGGTGGATCGGATCGCTCTCTTCGTTCTCGCACTTCGTCAGGACGGGCTGCTGCAGTGCGCGCGGGCGCTTACGTGGGCTCGACGCCCTTGGGCTGCAGCGCGAGCGGGAAGCGACGCTGGCGGACGTCACATTCCCCTCGTGCAGCTCGCTCTCTCTGTCTCTCTCGCTGCTCCTCGCCTGCATCCCTTGCAGATGTTCTGCGTCGCCCTGACGGTGTTCTGACGCCAACCGCTGCACGCACACACCCGGCACGCCCGCCCGCTCGCTCACGATGCCCCCGCTTCGCCTGGCCTTACCGCGTCCACCGCTTCCGCTCCAAGGCCGTGGGACCGCTCGCTGAAGGCTTCCACAGCACCATGGAAGAGCGCGGGAACGTCGCCGCTCTCGTCCGCGCCGCCCGTCGTCCCAAGCTGAAGGGGTTGATCTATTGGTTCCACACGAAAACGCCCGAGGAGCAGGAGTACCTCCGACCGAAGCTCGAGCGGTGGATACAGAAGCAGCGGGAGGGGGTGAGGGAGAGGCGACAGGAGAAGCGGTGCGTTCTTTCGCTCGCCGTCGTCGTCCAAGGCTGACCTTCGCATCGCCGTTTTTCGTGCAGGCAGAGCCCGTCGCCGGAGCTGGGCGCCGGCCTGGGCATGCCACTCGACCCTGCAATGAAAACAGGAGCAGCTGCAGGCCGAAGGAGCGGACTTCGGCGGGTGCGTCGCGCTCTCTTCGCCTCACCCGCTTCCCGCTGAACGCCCGTCCGCGTACCGCTCGCAGCTTCGACCAGCAGTACTATTCGCCTGAGCCGTTCCAGCCCGATTCAGAGGTTGTCGCCGATTCGCAGGAGGTCGTCGCTGACTCGCAGGAGGAAGACGTCGTCGAGGCGACGGACGACGAGAGCGGGTTCGGGTACGAAGGCGACGAAGAGATGGCTGGGTACGAGGGCACTATCTTCGCGGACACGAGCGAGCACGGCGGGTACGACCCGGCGCTTTGGCTCTGGCGGGAGGGCGAGGACGAGCTTCCGCGCGAGGACCACGACCTTCCCAACGTCGCCCACTCGCCTTTTCCTTCCTTCCGCCACGCCATGGACGTCACTGAGAATGTACAGCACCCCGAGGCGGATGCCGACGAGCAGGAGGAGGCCGAGGACGAGCTCGAACGGGTGAAGGAGGAGGACGAGTGTGTGAACAAGGAGGACGCCTCGCCCCGCCTCGAAAGTCCGCCCCATCCTCCCGCCGAGTCCGCCGCCGACAAGCCCGCCACAACGAAGCCCGCCGCCATCGTCGACCTCTCCGACTCGAGCGACTCGAGCGACGACGACGACCCGCTCGCCGAGCGCCGCCTCCGCGCCAAGGTCGTCCTGTACAACAAGGCGCTCACGATGCACTATGAGGAGCTCGAGCGCGAGCCTGGAGGTGCCGAGAAGGTTGCGCAGGAGAAGGCGGAGGCGGGCAAGGGGTGGCAGGAGGGCTACGCAGCGATGGAGGCCGCTTGGCGCAAGTACCGGCACAAGCTGGAGGTGGACGCCGCGGGAGGAGGTGCTCGCCCTTCGCCTCGTCCACCGCGCACTTTGACCGTCCTCAGCACGCCGGAGGAGACGCCAAGGTCGTCGAGCAAAACCCCTACGCCGCTCGCCCGCTCCTCGCACCCGCCTCCGCCTTGCGCCTCTCCCGCCAAGCCTCCTGCCGCATCCGAGCCCCTCGTCGACGTTCTTCCTGCTCTCCCACCTCCTCCTCGCCCTCACAGCGCCCCTCCTGCCGCCGCTCCGAACGCCTGCACCCTCGAGGCGTTCGAGCCCCCTCCTCGCCCTCTTCCGACGCCGCGCATCGCCGCCGAGGACGTGAAGGTGAAGGTGGAGGAGCAGGAAGTGGAGGAGCGTCGCAAGGAGGAGCCGGCGCCGAGCGAGGGAGCGTGGAAGAAGAAG
>NW_015622980.1:252783-257559 GCF_000320785.1 Rhodotorula toruloides NP11 | reverse complement strand
CCCCCCACAGGAGCCGCCACGACCCGTACGAGCGCTCGTCGTACCGCCGCACGCCCTCGCCGCCGCCCTCGTACCGCCGCCGCGACTCTCGCTCGCACGGCTGCGACGCCTGCGACGCCTACGAGCGCGCGTATCGCCGCCCTTCGCACCGCGACAGGACGCCCTCGCCGCACGCCCGCCGCGATGAACACTCTCGCCGCTCTCGCCACTGAAACCCAAGGGTAGAGGGCACTGCTTGTAGTCTTGGTCATTTCGAGTAGGGTAAACGTACGTAAGAGAGAAGCTAAGCGCACGAGGAGAGAGGAAGGGGGGCTACACAAGATGGAAGAAGAGGCGCGCTTAGAGCTCCTTGTGGACGAGGCTCGAGGCGCTCTTGCTCGCCTCGGAGAGCTTGCTGCTGAGGCTACGACTGACCTCGGAAGCCGAGTGCTCGGCCAGCTTGCTGACGACGCTGGCGGTGGACGAGGCGTGCTTCTTGTCGAGTCCGGCAGAGGTCGCGCTCGCGTAGGCCGAGGACGAGACATGCGAGGCGCCCTTGCGAGCCGAGGCAGAGGCGGACGAGTACGCGGACGAGAGCGACTTGGAGAGCGACGAGGCGGAGGCGGAAGCCGAGGTAAGGTAGACGTGGTAGGCCGACGAAGCCGAGGCCGAGAGGCGGGAGGCTGTCCCGAGTTTAAGCGAACGTCAGCACGGACAGCACGTCGAGAAAGAGACGCTTTGCACGCACCGCTCTTCTCGGCGACGGATCCAGCGGACGAGGCCGACTTGGAGATGACGCTCGGGTCGTACCCGGCGGCCTTCATCTGGCTCGAGACGCTCTTCGAGGCCACGGACGAGGCGGACGAAACGCTCTTGCTAGCCTGGTGGAAGGCCGACTCGAGCGAGTGGCTGGCGACGACACTCGCGGACGAAGCGCTCTTGCTCGCCTGGTCCGTGAACGAAGTGTACGACTTGTGCGCCTTGTCCGCTGCCGAGGTAGCCGAAGCGTACGCGACGTCGCCTGCCGAGGAAGCCGAGCGCGAGATCTGCGACGGCGCGACTCCCTGGCGCGAGAGCTCCGACTCGATCGACTTGCTGGCGTGGTACGAAGCCGACGAGGCCGACTTGGTCGCCTCGACGTAAAGCGAACTGAGTGAGCGCTCGGCGTGCGATGCGTACGATGCGGCGCTCTTGCTCGCTGCAGCCGAGGCGCTCAAGAGGCTCGCCGAGGCTTGAGCGGCGGCGGAAGACGCACTCGAGGCGGCGACGTTTCCTGCGCTGGTGGCCGAGGCGTAGATGGCGGTCGGAACGGCACCGGCCGCACGGGCACTCTTGACTGCTTCGGCGGAGGCGACGCTCGAGGCGGATGAGGCCGAGTGGAGGGCGACCGAGTAGAGGGACGAGGCGGACGACAAGCCTTGGTCCCAGACGGAGCGGGCCGAGGCAGACGCCTCGAGGACGCCGGAGGAGACGCTAGCCTTGGCGCGGTCGGTCGCCGAGACAGCCGAGCGCGAGGCGTGGGAGGCGAGGGACTCGCCGCTCCTCGAAGCCTGCGAGGCGTATCCCTCTGCCGTCTTGCTCGAATCGCCATACAAGCTCGAAGCCTGCTGCTCGCCATACTTGGCCTTGAGACGAGCTTCCTCGGCCGCACCGCCGACAACGCCCGAAGCTGATCCGACAATGTTGCGGAGGAGGTCGGCGGCGTTTCCGAGTTGGCCCTTGATCTGGTCGATGATGTGAAGGCCGCCCGATTGCGTCGAGACGTAGTTATCGTGCATCCTCTGGAGGAGCTCTTGGCGGGAGGTGCGCATAGGGACGGGGACGCCGTGGTCGCGAAGCCAGCCGCGGATGCGAGCGTCCGACCACGAGACGTACTCGGTCGACTTGTTGGCGACCTTGGTGTAGTGCTTGTTGAACTCGGCCTCGATCTGTGGGGGCGTGCGAGGGGGCGTCAGTGTCGGAAGCGGGAGAGTGACGAAGCGCCTAAGTCAAGTCGGCTCGCGAAAGCCAAGTCGCCGCAACTCACCTCCTCCTTCTTCTTCTGCGCATCGCTCTTCAACACCCCATGCTTAACCAACCAGCCCCTCATACTCTTCTCGTCCCAACTCCCCGCAATCGCATCCCTCGTCTTGCCATAGTTGTCGCTCGCGAGTTTCTCAAGGTCGTGGCGACGGAGCGACTTGCCCGTGACGGCGTTGACGAGTTTCTCCTTGGTCGCCCAGGCGAGAAGTTCGGCGTCGGACCAGGTGGACCAGATGTAGGACGAGGCGTCGTAGTCTGCTCACACGCCCACCTCACAGCTCGTCAGCCCACCGCTCACCCTCACCCACCCAAGCGAGAGAGAGGGAGAAAAAAACGCACAGTACTCCTTGACCAACCTGACAAGATCATTCCTCATGGCGTCCTTCTCATACTGGACCTTGTTCTTGTCCAAATACGCACGCAACATGCTCTCGTCCCAAGCCGAGTAAGCCTGGTCCCTGAGCTTCCAGTAGTTGCTCGCGATCAAGTTGCGGAGTCTGCTGCGAGTCGTCGGTCAGCGCGGGGAGTAGGGACGCGAGGAGAGGAGAGGGGGGACGAACTCGGAGGCGGTCTTGGTCTCGTTGGGCTTGACCAGACCACGGGATTCGAGCCAGCGACGGACGGCAGAGTCGGACCAGTACTCGTACGCTGCGCGGGCGCACGGAGAATGAGTAGATCAGTCGCGCAAGTTCGGGATTGAGAAGGCCAAGCAGGAGGAGGGAAGTGAGGAACGCACTGGTGTCGCGCGCGCCGTAGTAGTTCTTGCTCATCAGGTCGAGCAACTCGTCACGCGTGTTGGCCGTCTTGCTCTTGACGACGCCGTGGCGCTGAAGCCAGTTGCGCTGCGGGCGGGCGTCAAGGTCAGTTCAGAGTCGGCGGGAGGAGCGTGAGGAGCTCGCACGCACGAGGTAGCTGTCGGACCAGGCCTCGTAGACGTGACTCGTCGCATCGCTGTAGGGCTTGCGAACGAGGTCGAGGAGCTCGTCGCGGCGCTTCTTCTCCTCGGGCTTGACGAGCCCTTTGCTGACCGCCCACGAGTGCAAGTCCGAGTCGGTCCAGGTCGAGTAGACATAGTCGCGGGTGTCTTCGAGCTTGCCCGCGACGTAGTCGTAAGCCTGGGCGGGCCCGTCGACGACGGCGTAGAATGCGGCCGAGGTGTTCTCGGCGACGGCGTGCGCGGCGTCGGCTGCGGCGTCGGTGGTGCGAGCCCACGCCGACTCGGCCGTCTTGCTCGCCTCGAGTCCGTACTCCCTCGCGAGCTGGACGAGTTCCTCGCGCTTGAAAGAGGGCGAGATGACGCCCTTGTCGAGGAGGAACTGGCGCAACTGCGAGTCACTCCAGGTGTCGTACGCGCCGTCGCGTGCGTCCTGCAAGACGTGCTGTGCGCCGCGCTTGACGTTGGAGGCCTGCTGGTCGTAGTGACGTGCTGCGAGTTCGCGGAGCTGTTCCGTGTTGAGGTTGCCTGGGTTCGGGATGTGGTGGTCCTGGAGGTAACGCTTGAGGTCTGACTGTCCCCAGTCTGCGTAGGGGGGAGGGGCAGCGTCTGCGAGGACGTGGACGATGCCGGATGCGATGAGGACCGCGTAGAATGTCGCCGGGAGCTTCATCTGCGACGGGACAAAGACAGGGTGAGTCGGGGTGGGTCTGGGGAGTGGATGGAGAGAGTGTGCTTGCTGTTGAGAGTGTGCCAGGTGGAGAACTGGCTTGAAGGGGAGAGAGAGAGAGAGTCGAGCGTGAGTTTGGTTTCCTCGCGACGTCAGCGACACCGCCTCGCCCCCCTCGATCACCCTTTTGTATTCTTCGATTACAACTCAGTTTTGTATTCATCCAACAATACAACTCAACTCACTCAACTTCAACACCCAGCAATGCCACCCGTCTACGGCGGAGCACCAAAGTCAGTTCACAGCACTCTCTCTCATTCGAGCCAGCCTCACCCCTCAACGCCGTGCTCACCCTCTCCTCGTCGACTGCCGACTCACGCACTCGCTCGCACGCGCAGGTGCCCGACGTGCGGCAAGGCAGTCTACTTTGCAGAGCAGGTCATCGGGCCACAGGGCAGCGTGCGTTACTCAACCCTCCTCTCGCTCCCTCACAGCTGCCGACTGCCGCGAAACGAACGCCGAGCAGACACCCCTCCATCTCGGACTGACGCAGGTCTACGACGTGCGCAGTACCACAAGGCGTGTCTCAAGTGCGTCGCGTGCGGCAAGTCGCTCGAGCCGAGGTTGCTGCTGGATCACGACGGCCGGGTGCGTGCAGCGGAGCGGTCCTCCTTCCTTCGGCTTGGTCTCGGGATGCTGAAGGGTGAGCTGATAAAGAGTGACCTTCGCGTACGCAGGCTTATTGCAAGTCCTGTCACGGCAAGGCGTTTGGCGCAAAGGGCTACGGCGCAGGTTTGTCTCCTCCTTCCGCTCACGTTCCCTTCTCCTCCGGCTCGTGCTGACAGGTTGAACCTGTCTTTGCAGGCGGCGCACTCGTAGGCGAATACGCACCCCGCCCTTCTCCCACACCTACCAGTTCTCCGATTCGTCCCTCGGCAACTACCGCAGCTCCTCCCCAACCCGTGCAATCACCAACTCCCGCCGCTCGACCTGTTCCTTCCCTCCCTACTCCTACAGAACAAGCAGCGGGGACAGCTCGACGACCGCTCCCTACGCCGCCTGTTGCGCCGCCTAAACCGGCTTCAATATTCGCCTCAACTTCGAGATCTGCCGCGGGTCCGCCTCCTCCGACTCCTCCTCGACCTGCCTCTTTCCAGCCCACTCCAACCCC
>NW_015622980.1:212373-252772 GCF_000320785.1 Rhodotorula toruloides NP11 | reverse complement strand
CCCCGCCCCTCCTCCTCCCTCCTCGACCCGCCCCTCCCTCACCACCCCCCAACTCTGCACCATCTGCCATACCCCCTCCTACCACGCCGAATCCCTCCTACTCCCCTCACTCGGCGGGTCCATCCACCGCCGGTGCTTCAAGTGCGCGGGCTGTGGGGGGAGGTTGGAGTTGGGCAGGGAGGTGGTCAAGGAGGGGAAGGCGTATTGTAGGGGTTGTTATAGGGAGAGGTGGGGAGTTGGTGGCGGGTTGGGGGGGATGACGGTGCGTTTTCGTTCGCTTCTTGAGCGCCTCTTGTTTTTCTCGAGAGAGACGGAGGCTGACTTTGGCTCGAGACAGCGACCGAATATGTTCTGAGCGCACAAGGTCGTTGCGCCGGAATACGGAGGACGACTTGCAGGCATGCAGACGACGGCGTGCACCTGGACTTTCGCATCATCGCGGAAAACGGTTCGTCGTACAAGGTTGCAGCAAGGACTTTGACGACGTCGGGCTGACGGAAGGCTCAAAGTCTGTCCTCTCCAGAGCTCTCAAGAAGCCCGACGCCGCCTCACGCCAACCTCTACCTGCCGGCAGGTCGAGCAATCCACCACCACTCACGCCCCCTCTCTCCACGATCACCCCGCCTCTCCCCACATCATTCTCTTTCTTCCTTGCGCCGCAGTAGTTCGCCAGTCTCGCGAAGCGTAACTTATCCTCGACTCGCCGCTTCTCTGCGCCTGCTCGCTCGCTCCTGACCGCGCAACTTGCCTCGTCTCAGACTCCGGTTCTGAGCCAGTCAGGTTGACATGCTGAGCTCAACTAGTCGCGGCTGCCGGGAGCAGGACAGCGTGAGGTCTGCTACTGCTGGACGACGGCTACCGAAGAGACGGATTCAAACGGTATGCGTCGCCCGCCTCAGCGTTGGCTCTGCCCTTTGAGGACTGTCAATTGTGCTGGACGTACCTCACAACCTGCTTGCACGCCAAACAAGCGTCACGTACCCGTCTTCTCCGACTCGTACCTCGTTCTCCTCGAGTTCGTACACGCCGCGATGCTCCGCTTTCCGCACGCTCATGATGATTCGTCCGGGGAGGGGGAAGAACTCCTTCCCGCTCACGCCGGGCTTGGGTCGCCAGGCCTTGACCTCCATGTCGAACGCCACCTGGCTGAGAACGCCATAGCAGCTCGCGGCCGCAGACCAGGTGATTTGCTTGCTCGTTCCGTTGAGCAGAATGCAAGTCGCTCGAACACGGGCGGCGGGCGAGGTAGCGTAACCGAACGAGGCGAGCTGTTTCTTGCTTGAAGAGCGCGGCCAGCGACCGAAACTGGCGATGAGGCCCATCACGCTGGCTGGATCGCGCAACTCGAAGACCCTAAGGGCCTCGTTGGCCTTGACGCGCTCGCCTGGCTGCAGCTCGCCAGACGACGGCTGGCGAAAGAGGACACCGTCGAACTGCTTGTGCTGCATTCGTCAGGCAATGTCAGCGACTTCCGAAATCGATGGGCGCTTGGAGCGACTCAACTCGCCTTCAAGATGCGGCGGAACTTCCAGCAGACCCTCTGCAACTTGCAAAGCGAGATGTTGTCCACCGCAAGGAAGACCTCGACCAAAAGTTCGTCAGGAAGCGGTGGCAGCGGCTTTTTGCGAGCAGGAAGAGTCGGTGGCGGAAGCGAGAAAGGCAGCGAGTCCATTGGCTTCGTTTGAGCGGCAAGAAAGAGCGAGGGAGTGGAGTGAGCGAGGAAGCGGAGAGTCAGCCGCGGGCGGAGTGGAGTCCTCGACGACGGCGGTCGTCGGGCTTGGTCGACGGAACGGTATACTGGCTTGCCCCCAAGGGCTTCGACAGCGTTGAGAGCGCGCAGCGAGCGAGAAAAGAGGGAGGAAGATGTCTTGGCCTTCTCAAGTCGAGGAGGAGACGTCCGTCGCGCGCCGACAGCCTCGCGATACAGTGAATTGCCCTGCAAAAAGCCGCTACAGCTCGAGAGGCGAGGTCTGAAGGCTAGGAGTGGTTGAAAGGGAGAGGGGGACCTAGGTTGCAAGCTGGGGAAGGGGACGAGGATTCTTGAGCGGACGGCGGTACGGTCAGCCTCGTCTAGCTTGGCTTCAGGCGACTAGGAGTTACGCACTTGAAGCTCCTCGAAGGCGATCAGCGTAAAGCCGGGATCATCCTGCTGTTCCTTCACTCGCTCAAGAGCAAACGCACAGCTGCGGAGACAAGTTCACGTCAGTAACGGCTACTCCCACAGCCTTGGCGAACTTGACGAACCCAAGTCGAGTTCTCCTCGACCACCGGACTCCAAACGAGCCTTACGACGCCGTTCTTGTCAAGGGGTACCTCGCTCGCGTCCAACTCGAACGTCCCGCTCAAGTGTTCCCTAATCGTCCACATCGCGATGCGACCCGGCAGAATGTGGTATCCTGCGGCGTTCTCCGAGTCGAGATCGACAGGCTCACGAGGAGGAACTCGACCGCAGGCGAAGAAGGCGAGGGTCCGCAGAACTTTGTGCGCGGGAAGACCGTCTTCCGCGGCGTAGGAGGGTGTCGAGAATTGGAAGGTATTCCAGTCGGTGTGGAGGATGCATTGGATCCGAGTGCATGACGGGAGAGTAGCGTTTCCGAGGTGGGTTGCGTGAGGAGCGTAGAGTGTGCCGTTTTTCTTGAAGACCTCCTGATGAAGATCCACCATCGGCGCGAGCTGAATGCGCTTAAGAGCAGGGTTGACTCGGACGAGCTGACTTTGGCAGCATGTCGATGTCGGTGATTGGCGGAAAAAGACCTCGTCGAACGCCTTGTCCTGCGCGTCTGCTGTGTCACTTCGAGCCGGTCCTGTTGCAAGCCCGCGAACGCACCTCTAGAATAGTTTTGAAGCTGCGACAACCCCCTCTGAGCGTGCGGAGCGAGCGGGGGTCAAGCTTGAGGAAGACGAGAATCCAAAGCTCGTCGGGGAGCGTGAACGCGGCTCGGGAAGCGGCGGAGTAGCGCCCGGCATCAAGTGAGGGTAGTAGAGACTCCACATCAGATTCAAGCTAGGCGTTGCAGCAAGAGCGAGCTGAGGGGAGAGAGGAGAGAGCAACCGATTTCATCAACGAGTCGCTCCGCTTGGCTCGACAAGCTTTTCGAGCGTCTCGCAATACTCTTTTGACGCTCTCGAGGGCTTCGCAAGCGAGAACCGAGACGCGACGAAGAGCTGACTTCCTCGAGAGGAGGAGTCGAGCGTTGCGCGCTTCAGACTTCGCGTATCGGGCTCGCCTTCGCTCAAGACACAAATTGCAGAGTCGCGCTACTGGTGTAAAGCTGGAATACGGGACGAACAGGCGTAGTGCCCGAGAGAGAGACCCTGGGGCGAGCGAAGAAGGAGGAAACGCTAATTCGAGCGTGTCCTGCGACGGTAAAAGCGTCAGCCTCGTCGCGAGTGTCTTCAAAAGCGCATATGTGAACGCACTCAGTCACCCCACGAGCCAAACCAGTGCGACGCGAGAAAGACCGTCCCGTCGCTCATCCCGCTCGGCTCCTTCCATCCTTCAAACTTGCAGTACTTGCCCAACGTAACAATCTTCGTGACATGTGAGCGCTTCCCGCGCTGTGGGAGACACTGTTCGCGTCGAGTCTTGGCTGCAAGGTTGGAAGAGACGGGTTTGCGCCAATACCGTGAGCAGGCGAGGAGGACCTCCTTGACCGTGACGCCTCTTTCGTTCTCGATGATGCCAACCCTCGCCTCGTTCAGGTAGACGACCATCCTGACACAAGCGGGCGAACTGGCGAACTCGTTCGAGGCGGGATAGCGGTACCCGTTCAAGTAGCCGCCGCCGCTCGTCCTGATCCGCGCCTTGTCGTGCGTGACTGTCGCGCAGTCGACGGCTTGCAGCATTGGATGAAGCTGATAGGTGCGGATCTTCCTGAGTGGCAAGGGCGGCGGGAGGCGGAAAAGGAGCAGGTCGAACGCGGAGGCCTGGGATGAAGCGGTCAACTTGCGCTCTCCTGGTTGGAGAGCGAGGTAGCGCACCTTGAGAGCCGTCTTCAGCCTCTTGCACACCCTTCGTACGTTCATGAGCGTCTTGTAGTCGAGGAGGAGGAGGATCCGAATCCAAAGGCGGAGCGGGAGACGCAGCAGAAGGCTGGGGGTCGGAGGGGCCCGGCGGATGCTTTCCGGGACTGAAGAGCTGTAGAAGGGCATCCCAGGCTGGCGCGAAGTCTGCATGGCGAGATCAACGCGAGCGAGTGAAGTGCAGGAAGATGAGGAGAAGCGGAGAAGGTCGACGCCGGTCTCGACCTGTAGTGTGCTTCGTTTCCTCCTTTATGGCTGGCGGACTTACGAATGCGCTTCTCAGGCTGTCTCCTCCAGCGTAGACATGAAAGCGAACAAGCAAAACTTGCATTGGCCTTCTCAACCCGCAAAGGTGCGTACGAAGGGGCGTTCACGTCGTTTAACGGGGCATTCGGCGCACGCACGAGAGGAAAGAATGAAAATGCACTCGAAGGCAACGGAACGGCGCAAGGGAAGGATCTGCAGGCAAGGGAAAGGGACGAGTAAGGGCCAAGGCTGTCGGAAGCAAGCAGGTCAAGGTCAGCGCTAGCTCATCGCGACGCATGGATGGACTGGAGCGCACTGTAGACGATGCTTCACGAGCCGAAGCCGCGCGAGATAAGGTGGACTCTGCCGTTTCCAACATTCTTCGGCTCCTCCCATCCCTCGAAGAACCTGTCGCCCAACATGTTGAGTGTGGTGATCGTCTTCTCGTTCTTGAGCCAATGGTATGCCTCCCGCGCCTTCTTGGCAGTCCACGGGTGAACTGGTTTTGCCCAGAAGTCGGCGCAAGCGTGAAGGACTTGCTTGACGGTTACCCCTTTCTCGTCGTAGACTCTGCCAACCCTTGCATCTTCAAGCTGGATCTCGATCGAGGTGCATGCTGGAGCGGTGGCGAACTCCTCGACGGCGGCATAGTCGAAGGCGTTGAACTCGACCCACTCGAAGTCGCTGATTTGCTTGCTCCAGTGCGTAATGTTCGCCATCTCCCGCGTCACCCTTCCGCAGTCGGCAGCGTCGAGCATGGGATGAATGAAGTACTTCTGTCTGCGCTGTGGCGGGTCGAGCGGCGGCTGACGGAAAAAGGCAGCGTCGAAGCTCGGGCGCTGCGAGACGGGTCAGCCTAGCTGGGTCTAGCCGCTTCGAGGGACTGGCGCACCTCAAGCAGTGCCTTGAACCTCCTACAGATCCCGCGAGGGTGCAGAAGCGTCTTGTAGCCGAGTTGTTTGAATATGAGCACCAACAACTGGTCGGAGAAGCGGAGGGCGGAAGGGCTCGTAAGGGCAGTACGGGGGACCTCGCGAGCTTCCGTAGCTTCGAGAGACATAGCCTCTAGAGCTGTTGAAGGGGTGGCGAGCCTGTCGCGAGATGAAGAGACGGAATGCGAGTGAATGGAGGGAGCGAAAGAGGCGAAGGGCAGTCTTTCGGGGGGTCGTTTCGCTTCAGTCGCTTCAATAACCTATTCAAGGGCTTGCAATGGCTTTCTAGAGGTAGAAAGGGCGACGGAAACTTCCGAACAAGGCGCATTGACTGGCGCTTCCCACCACTTGCAAGACCGGCAAAGTCCTGCCCATTCACTATTCGACATGCGCGCCTACTCGTGCGGGTGCAGGCGGAGACAGTCAATGACGTTGGCAGGGTAGTAAAGCGAAAAGCGAGAAAGGGGGGAGTAGTGAGGAGGGCGGACAAGCGGGCGCGATGAAAGCCTGGCTGCGGCGGATCGCAGAACGTCAGTCAGCTCTAGCGAGCAAAGGCTGGGGAGAGACAGCACGCACCTGAGAGCTACGAGCCAAACCAATGTGAAGCGAGGCGAACCTTTCCCTCTCCCAATCCCGTCGGCTGCCCCCAACCCTCGAAGAAGCAGTGGTCGCCCATCGTCGTCAGCTTCGTGATCTTCTCGTTCCTGGGCCAGCCACCCTGGCGCCTGACCCTGTTCGCGACCGAGTCGGGGATGGGCTTTTCCCAGAACTTGCCGCACGCGACGAGGACTTGCGAGACCGTCACGCCGCGTTTGTTGCTGACCTTGCCGACTTTCGACTCGTTGAGCTCGATATCAATCGACGTGCAGGCCGGCGCGGTCGCAAACTCCTTGGCGGCAGGGTAGTCGTAACCGTTGAAGGTTTCGTCTCCGCTTCCCTCCTTGTAGTGCATGATCTCCGCCTCCGTCGGGGTGACCCTCGCGCAGTCGACATCGTTGAGCATCGGGTGCAGCTTGTACTTCTGCTTCTTCTCTAGCTTCGCGGGAGGGGCTTGGCGGAAGAAGACGTCGTCGAAGTCGAGTTCTGCGAGGACGGTCAGCCCGGTGGCCACCCACGAGCGCGAGGCTTGTGACGCACCTCGAGCAGATCTTTGAACCTCTTGCAGATGCGGCGAACGTGCAGGAGCGTCTTGTATCCGAGCAGGCGGAAGATTGAGACCCAGGTTTCGTCGGGAAGGCGCATCGACGCTGGCTCCTTGACAGCGGCCTCGGGGGAAGCGCGAGGGCTAGCAGCGTTGTCGGACATGGCTGTGGCGGCGATCTAGCTGGGGGCGAGCCGGTCGCAAGCTGAGTGTACGATAGCGAGTGAAGGGGAGGAGGGAGAGAGGCGAAGGTGTGTGGAAAGTCAGGTAATCGAGCGCTTCCGCTCTCATTGGAGCCTGCACGGCACACTTGATGGCTACGTAGAGATGCGAAGAGCACAACAACGGAAGAAACGACGAAATGCGAGCCTCGCGAGGGAATTGTCACTTGATAACCCACTCCGCCCTGTCCTTCGAGACCTCCAAAAGCCAGTGGACCGCTCGCCCTTCGTCCCACTTATTTGCTTCTGCCTCCGAGTCCTGGTGGCCAACCGAGAGCGCGTCGACCTTCGCGTTTTCCGTGGGTCCCGCGAAGACTCGCTCGTAGCAAGCGACGTTGACGCTGCTGAGCGTCTCGGCTGTCACTAGAGAGGGTAGAGGGAAGCGATAGAGAGTGAAAGGCCAAGCATCGGTGCTGCGGAGGACGCGAAGCGGGTAGAGAACCTGAGCAGGGACGACGAGGCCGCGCGCTTTCCTCGCTCGCAAGTCGCAAGTCGCGGTGATGATCGCGAAGGCGTCGTCCTTAACGATCACTGTAGGGGGAAGACCGGCCATCAGGGCTTGAATAGTCGTTACAAGAAGGAACTCGTTGACGGACCTTCGAAAAACGACGCGTTCTCCGGCCGTCGATGCAAAAGGGTGCCTGAGGACGGGGACCTACTGACGACGACGGGTTTGTGCTTGTGCCGACCTACGATGCTCGATGCGCGATCGACAGCTTGCGGCTTCTCGGGACTAGCAAGCAGACTGGTCTTCCGCTGCTTCGAAGGCTCTGATCCCTCCGCTTCGGCGTTGGAGCTGGCCAACACGGGATCGACGTCGAACAGCCACTGCGGTGAGGGCCTGGAAGAGCGGGGTTTGGGCGGGTTTTGCGAAGCGGAAGTCTCGTTGAAGGTAGCGACCTTTTCGGGCGAGCGATGTAGCTCAGGGGATGGCGATGGGTAGTTCCCGCGAGCTGCGGGTCCGAGCAACACTGTCATTAGGGCGTAGCGGAAGACGGAGACATGCGAATTCGTGCCCACCAGCTTCAACACCTTGAATCCGCCTCCGCGCTTGAGTGACCCGTCCGACGGGTTCTTCTTCGGCTTCGCCTACCGCAGTACCCGCTACCATTCCTCGATTCGCGGTCTTCCTCGCGAAATGTCCTCCGCCGCGAGTCCGCTTCTTCCCAACCTGCTTCTCCTCGTCCCAAAATCCGCTGTCGTCCACTCCTTCTGGAGATGGCGACTCGGCGACTGCTGCAGAAGGCTTTTCCGGTGACTGTGAGGGGGAAATCCGCGCCGCCTTGTTGCGAGTCTGCATCTCGGAGGGGAGGTTGCGAGCGAGGGAAAAGCGGGTGGGAGGAGATGAAGGTCGCTGTGTGTCGCGCTTCTGAATGTCAGTGTATTCTTTGGAGCGAAGCTAGCTAGACTGAGGAGAACGTACGAGGCTGTCGGAGGCGAGAGAGGGGCGAAAGGCGAAGACCGGCGGGAAGTCGGTTTCGAGGACGAGTACCGGATGGGCTGATGTTTGGCCTTGTGAGCGTCGTACGTGGTCCTTAAGCGCTGAGAAGTAGTAGAAGGCCGACTAGATCCTGCGAACAGCGTCGTCGCCGTCAGGTGCGCTCGAAGACGGAGGAGGAGTGAACGTACGACAGCGACCTCGCACGGCTGGCCGCAGTGCCGACAGATCGACAGGGCTCGGTGAACGGCGGCGCACTAGACACGAGCCACACGGGAGGCTGCGGCCGAGGAGCAGAGGCCAAGACAAGAGAAGGAGTGAAGTCCGGCGGCGAAAGCGCGCGGCACTCAGGTGTCGATATACGCAGAGGTCTCAAGTGCAAACAGCGACAACGCTAACAGCTAGCAGGAGGCGAAGCGGTGTAGCGGGAAACTCGAGGCGGTCAACCTGTGAAGTCGCCTCTCGAGACGATCTCGGCGGGGTTGGCAGAGTCTGAGCGCGCTCAACTGTCTCTCACAGCGTGCAGCGTGTATGCAAAGTGGACGGAGTGCAGAAGGCAGAACGAGAACTGCGGTTGCAAGAGGTATGGACGACGGGAAGGTTGCGCGTTGCGCTGCCATGGTCTGCATAGCTCGACGATGACGCTGGTAAGGACGTTGTACGGGTATGGGATCAGAGAGCGACAGAGTAAGAGCGGAGGGGCAAGCGGGGACAGCGGGCTAAGCTTCAGGAGGCCGCACCGCGACCTCGTCCAGCGAGGCTCGCTTTGTCGATGGCGCGGCAGAGTTGGCCGTCTCGAAGGAAGTTGTCGTCGCCAGTGACTGCTGAGAGGGGGAGTTGTGGACGACGTGAGGCGGAATGAGGGAGGCGGGAGGCTTGGAGGGCGTTGCGGATGGATCTTGAGCAGGCGAAGCGATCGTCTCCGCGCGGGGATGATGTTGAACAGGCGTAGCAGGACGCACATCGCGCTCGGCGGCGCTCGATGCCGCGGATTCTCGAGGGGACTCGTCTTCAGGCGTCTCGTTGTGCGTACGCTCGTCGCTCATGTCAAACGCCGGATGAGGCGCCGCTGACTCGTGAGAGAAGTCGAGCTGCGCAGGCTCGATCGGCTGCGGAGCTGTTGGAGTGGCGCGAGACTCGGGCGCGGTCCGAGTTGGCTCAAAGACGGGCGGGTGAAGCTCAGGGATCTTCTCCGTCAGGTCCTCCGCAAGCGGGCGCTGTTCACCGTCGGTTTCCGAGAAAGGTGTAGGCGAGGGCATGGGCGAGGGCAGATCGGCAAAGCTAGACGGAACCTTGACGTTTAGGTGCTGCATCTCCTGCTGAGGCGCCGCGACAGGCGTGTTATTATCGAAGACGAGGGTGTGCTCCTCGACAGGCTCGCGCAAATCGGCTGCAAGCGCCCCGTTGACCTCCTCGTCGGCGGCGGGCGGGGTGATCGCAGACATCTCGGGCGCAGCGTCGACCTGAATGGCTGGTGGGGGATGGGCGCCTTCCGCCTCGAGCTGCTCCGCCTCGACCGTAGCCGAAGCGTCGTAATCGGCCTCCGGCGGGGAGGATGCGGCAAAGACGTCGTCGGGTGCGCTGATAGCGCTCGCTTCTGTCGCGGGATGCGCCTTCTGCTCCACTTGAGCTGTTGACATCGAAGACGGGCCAGGCGACGCGAAGAGTTGAGTCGGAACGGACTCTGGCGCTGTCGGGGACGTAGGAGCCTGCGCAGGCGAGGCAGGCGAGGGCGAGGCGGGAGACGGCGAGGCGGCAACGCGAGCCACTGGCGATGCTCCATTGGCCGAGCCAGGCGAGATCATTGACAACGGGCGGGCGATACCGCTAATGTGGCGGTCTCGGGTCGGCGTGGTAGGACTCGGCGACACCGCACCCGCGACAGCCGCCTGCTCCTCTTCGATCTCCTTGACTCTGGCCTTGACGTTCGAAACCGGTATCGGGTTCTTGCGCTCCTTCTTCTCCTTCCGAAGCTCCTCCTCCCTTAGCTGCCGCAGCGCCTTCTTCTCCTCCTTCTCGCGCTTGGCTTCCTCCTTATCCCGTCGCGCCTGCTCCTTCTCGCTCGTGCTCTTGTTTCGACGAAGAAACCCGCCGACGTTGCTGAGGAACTTGCGAGATGCCGTCGAGCCGGTCGAGGGAGTGGGCGAGTTGGTCAAGGAGGGCGAAGCGGGCGAGAGAGCCGAGTTCGAGGGGGTGGAGGGTGAGGCGAGCTGTGGATTCGATGGCTTGCGCGGCGTAGCTGGCGGAGCGTTGTCGCTTCGTGCCGGTTCGGGTTCGACCACTTGGATGGGCGCGTTGACGAGGCCCAATCCGAGAGGTGCTGCGAGAAGGCAGGAGTCAATTCGGTCCTGGGAGGCACGCAACAGCGTCACGCACCGTCGTTCTCGCTCGCTTCAAGCGGCACCTCGGCCTCGGCAGGCTCGAGAGCATCTTCGGGAGGCGGAGAGAGCGTGACGAGAGGCGAAGCCGGAGTCGCAGGCTCGTGTTGCCCCTCAGCACTCAGGGCTGGTTCCGCGACAGGCGGTTCTGCGCCTTGTTGCTGCTGCTCGGCCTCTGTCGAGATCCGGTTTGGCGGCTGCTCGGCGACCGGATTGGGCTGATCGGCTGAAGGCGATCCGGTAGCGTCGAAGGATACCGGCGAGAGCTCCTCGGCGTTTGCTGGCGAGGCATAGTCGTCGGTATGAGCTGCAGCGGCTTCAACCGGAGCAGGCGGCGCCTCGTCGACCGAAGCCTGTGCGTCTACGAGAGGAGAGCCTACCGGTTCGGCTCCGCCGCGCTCGTGACTCGGAAGGTCTTCAGCCGCCGGCTCCGACAACTCGACAGTCGCGACCGGTGCGCCGAGGACTGGCAGTCCTTCGAGCGCCTTGTCACGCGACTCCTCCTTCGTCTGCTCCTTCCCACGGTCTTCAGAAGGCGCAGTCGGTTCGGCGACTGGCGCATTATTCTCCATCGCCTCGACGACAGCCTGCGCAAGCTCGTTCGAGGGTGCCGGCGGCATCGCTTCGAACGAGACCTCGTCGACGTGCGCGACGGCGCTCGTCGAAGCCGGCTCGACGTTGTAGCCTTCAGCCTCAGGTTCGACGGCGGCGCCCGACTCGGCCGCCTCGCTCGCCTCTTCCGCAAAGTGCGCCGGCAAAGGCGGTACGGGCACAGGCTCGCCCTCCTCCGAAATCGGGCTCCGCTGCCGACTGAGGCTGTAGAGCGACGATCTCGAGCGCTTCTTGATCAGATTGCGCGAGAAAGAGCGGAACATGCTCGAAGGTGACGTGGGAGAAGTCGGCGACTTTTCGGAAGGCTCGGAAGGCGGTATAACGGTCGAGATGGCAGGGAGCGGAGGCGGCAAGTCGGCGGCGATGAAGGACTTGCGGTTGCGGCGTGCTGAGGGGAGAAGAGTCGAGAGTGACGAGGGCATGTTGAGGTTGGTGGTTGATCCGGAGGACCCCTCGCGCTTCGGCTTGTCGACCTCGGACGACCCAGTCGCGAAGATCGCGCTCGCACGGCGGCGCCACTTGCGACCGGGCGAAAGCGTTGACTCGCCATCTGCAGCGGAGGCGGGAGCCGGAAGGACGTCCGACTTGCGGCCGCGCCGACCGAGGATTGAGGCAGTCGAGAAGGCGCGGTGCACTCCAGGTTGAGAAGCAGTCGAAGGGAGAGAAGGGCGTGGCGCGAAAGGCGCGGGCTTCTGGGCGGGAGGTAGGAGCTTCTCGTAGATGACGAGGTGATCGATCATGCGCTTAGAGTCGCCTTCCTGTGAGACGACGGCGGGCTGAAGAGGCGCGACGACGAGCGAGGGCCATCCCGCGACCGGCGCGGACGTCGACGTTGACTCGCCGAGCGTGTCGATCCAAACGTCCGGAAACTCCTCGTCGACTTCGCAGATCGAGACGCCGACGATGCGGTGTTCTGGCTCGACCACTTTGCGAGGGAGTTGAGCAGGCTTGGTGAAGCGGCCGTCGGTCTCGGGGTTGTACAGGCCGAACTCGTTCGCAGCATCGAGTTCAGTCGCCGCGAAGCCAGTCTGCTTGAAGTCGTTCCACGTCGGCGTGATCGTCCGCTGAGAAGGCGAAGGCGCGAGGAGGTTGCCGGTTGAGAAGTTCGAGAAGGTGCCGAACGAGCTGGAGCGGCGGTCGCTGAAGAGTGAGCGGACTCGGGGGCGCGGCGAGCCGTCTCCAGTGAAGGGGTCGGCGTCGTCGGCAGTCGTGGGCTGGTCAAGGTTGAGCAGCTCGAGGACGCGAATGACCTCGTCTTCGAGCACCGCAGTCGCGCCCGAGTCCGCTCCGCCCTTCTTCGCCCGTTCGACGATGCGCGACCAAGCCGACGCTGCCTCGTCCGTCGCGACATCGCCAGCCAGCGGATCCGCCTCGATGGCGGCGAGGAGAATCTCGACTGGCCTCCTTCTCGCAGGCTTGTCCGTCGGTCCATCCGCGCCTCTCCCGCTCGCCACAAATCCCGTCTGCTGGTCATTTACCTCCGCCTCTCCGACTTGTCTCCACTCGCCCTTCGACTCGACCTCAACCTTGACAACCCTGACTTTCCTCCCGCCCTCGCTCGACCCACTCATTTTCGCCGCGACCCAAGCCGGATAATCGTCGATCAGCTCCTGCAGCCGAGGCGGTAGGTCCGTCTGTTCCCTCAAGAATGCCTTCAAACATCCCTCGAGGGCGTCGCCCGCTTCGCGCCATGCGTTGTACAGGTCGTCGAAGCTCGAGGAGCCGGACGAGGGCGACATGCCGAACAGGTAGATTCCGAAGGAGCGGCAAAGTCGCCGAGCGGTCATGGCGTTGTGCTGAGCGTTGGCGGCGACTGCTTGGAGGAGCGTGAGAGTCGAGAGGAGGAGCGCTTGCGAGGCGGGCGGGAGAGAGGGGAGGAGGAAGGCGGAGAAGGAATGCGGTGGATGCGAAGGGCTGAACGAGCTCGAGCGACGGAGGAAGGAAGTGTACCAGTCGACAGAGGGCGTGGGCGAGCCGGAGAAGGAGGGCGAGCTGGAGAAGTGGCGAAGGCCCTGGCCGCGAAGCTCGAACGATCAGCCGTAGTCTGCTTGAAGGGACCGACTCGTCCCACTCACCCATCTAAGCACGGCCGCAACGTCGTGCACGTTCGCATACCGCAACTCCTCCTTGAAAGCGTGCAGAAGAACCGCCTTGCTCGCCTCGGACCCGCGAATCGAGTCAGACGAAGAAGGTGCGGCGTCGAACTCGGCCATGTAGTCGAGGAAAAGGAGGCAGAGCTTGCGTTGGGCAGGGAGTGATTCGGCGGCACGGAACGGGCGGAACAGGCCGAGAATTGTCAGACCTGCGGGTGAAGGTGCTCAGCTTCGTCAAGGGGGAGAAACCGGGCTCGACTCACCTCGCTGCTTGATCACCGAGCCACACTCGTCCATCAGAAGCGTCATTTCCGCCACTCCCAATCTCGCCTTCTCCAGCCTGACCTTCTCCTTCTTCTCCCTAACCGGGTCGAACAACTCCGGCACCTTTGCCCGCTTTCCCTTCACATCGAGCGTCCTCAGCGTCCTGGGCGTCTCGCCAACATCGACCCAGGGCGAAGTTTCGGCGCTCCGCAGCGAACGGAGGTCGCTGTCTTCGCCATAGCGATTGCGAGTCGGTGTCGAGAGGAGGAGCGGGTTGGCGAGCGAAGCGTCCGTGAGGAGGGATGACGAGGGGAGTTGGAGAGGAAGGAGGTCTTCTGTCGGCGCGGCGCTGGAAGGACCGGTTTTTGAAGAGGAGCGGCGGTCTTTCGATTTCGAGGAAAGTCGGGAGAAGAAGGACATGGTGAAGATTCGCGAGGGATCTGCGGGGTTGCTGGTGGGTCAGCTTGTCAAGCCTCTCGTATTCGCAGTCGCTCGATACGAGCGCTGCTGTGCGTGAACAGTCCACCCTTCTGGCTCGTGTCCTCCGTCGCTCGGGCCCCGTCTTCTTCGAAGGCCGTCCGTTCGGCCACTCTTCGTACTGCACGTAGTTTGAGCCCAACGTTCGAGCCCAATGCGCCATCGGGAGCATTGCCCACCGCCATCTTCCCCTCGACAGGACCCGTCTTCTCGTCGAACTCCCTCATATCCGCATCGAAAGCCCACCCGCCTCGGAACAGCACTGAGGAGAACGTCCTCACGCACCTCGACTAGCCCAAGATCCGTCCGGCCTGCTGTAGCCGCTACTTTGTCTCGTTCAACCTGGAAAGGGTTCGTGCGAGGTTGACGGCGCCGGACTTGGATGGGATGCTTCGGGGGCAACAACCCGCAGTTGAAAGCAGTCACGAAGCAATGCAGCAAAGTCCCAAGCACGCCAGAGGAGCAGGGCGAGTTGGTCGAAGTGAACGAGTGAAGCCCCGCATGGGTTGAGAAAGACCACCTCGTCAACAACTGCAGGGTCGCTTGCTGTGCTGAAGAGACTCGCTTATTTGCCTTCTAGACTGCCGTGTCCGACTCCGCCCGTACAACACCGCCTGTCCAGCTGTCGCCGTCCTCTCGTCCTCATCTCTCAACCCGGTCCAATCGCCTCGAACGGGCTCGCTCTTTGCGCAGAAGGAGCCTTCGAAAGAGGAATAGACGGAAGGACTAGCGGATCGGACGGTGCATTGCGATAGAGGGCGCTCCCTGACCTTCCCGGACTGTTGACGTGAGTGTTTCCCGCTCAACGAGATGGCTGTAAGAGGGGCTCAGTACCTTCGCTGGTGACCGCACAGATACACTATGACCTCCCCTACTGCGAGCGACCCGCCTCCCTCCCCTCTCCTCCGCCTCTCCGCCGAACTCCTCGATCACATCCTCTCCTTCCTCCTGCCCTCCCCTACCCGTCTCGCACGCAAGACCCTCGCGCGCCTCCTCCCTATCCACCCCTCACTCGTCCCGCTCATCCGACGCCGCCTCTACGCCCGTATCTCACTCACGATCGGCTCCTCGGACGGTTCGGACCTTGCGTTCCTCGACCTCCTGCGTGATGGGGTTGCAGGTCCTCACATCCGCGTGCTGAGGCTCGAGTTGCCCAAGCCAGACTGGTCCGTCATCGTCCAGGACCGCGATCCGGCAGAGTTTCTCGTCGCCCGCCCGGTACTGGATCAGAAACGGACGGTGGAGCTGGTCAGGGAGATCTTTGAGCGGACGCCGTTCGTGAGGCATGTCGAGGTGGATGTGCAGCTTGGCGTGCCGCTCGAGTGGGTGCACAAGAGGGATGTCGAGGGCCAAGAGGCGGACGGGGAGGCACTCGCGGGACTGGCGGAGGCTATGGCGGCGTGGACCAACCTTGAGGGGTTCGTCACCGCCCTTCCAGACGCCAAACAGCGCCTCCAGATCTGGTCCGACCCCAGCACGACCTCGCACTACGTCCACGCTCTGACGACCTGGTCCTCCCTCACAACGCTCGACCTGTGGCGCGTCCGACTCGTCGTGCCGGCCGATGATGCATCCCTCGCCTTCCCCGCATTTGCGCTCGAGGAGCTCAATTTGCGCCAGGTTGAGCTGGGTGACGATCTCGAATTGAGATGGTTGCTGGGCAAGGCCGGCGGGACACGGTCGGCGAAACTTAAGACGCTCCGGCTGAATGAGGTCGACTTCGTCCGGCAGAGCGGGACGAACGCCCCACTCCTCTCAATCTTTCCCGCCGACCAGCCCGCCTCGTTCGCCGCAGCACTCGAAGTGCTCGACCTCACGCTCAGCAACCCGATTCCCTCTGTCTCAGCCGCTCGTTTCGCCCGCTTCACGCATCTCAAGGAGCTGACGCTCGCGGGCCCGGGCGTCGACCTCGCGCTGTGCGAGGCGTTCTTCGGCGTCGACCAGGACGGGACGAGGAGCAAGTCGCTCGACTCCACCCCGCCTCTCTCTTCCCTCCGCGACGTAGCCTTCCACTATCTCCCTCACCCGTCCATCGCCATCCCCGATCTCGTTTCGCTCCTGCACCCGCCCTCATCACACCGCTCCTCCACCCCGCCCCTCCCCTCACTCACCGACCTCCGGTTCCACACGACCTACCCTCTCCCGCGCACACTAGACTGGCGCACCCGGCGCCTTACTCGCGAGCCCGTTTGGGCTGCTTTGGCGGACGACGAGGTGGGCGATGAAGGGTGGAAGGAGGTCTTTCGCTGTGCTGGGCGGATCAATCGCGCGCGGAAGAGGGCGGCGCTCGTGAGGGGTGAGAGTGGGGTTGTAAGGAGGGTGAGGGTGTGGCAGAACCGGTTTGAGATGGGGTATGACGATGTTGCGTCTGAGGGAGAAGGAGAGGACGAGGAGGAGGACGAGGAAGAGGGGAACGCGAGCGAGGTCGACCCGAATGCGCTGTTTGTCCCTGGGAGTGGGAGCGAGGGGGAGGAGGAGAATGCGGCGTGGGTTAGGAGGACGCTGCAGGACGAGGAGGACGAGGAGGACTTTTGAGCGCGCGTGTCTCGAGGTGCGCTAGCCTCTTCCTCTCAGTCTCCCTGAACATGCTGACTGCTCTCGCTTGCAGCTATCTGTGACTTATCCCCATCGCCCGGTTATCCACCGCTTTTGCATGCCAGACGCCGTCGCCGCCGTCGTCCAGTTAGGAAGGTCACCTCCGTTGCGTTTCCCTTTGTCCCTGCTCGTGTGCGACGGTTGTCTCTGCGGTTGTTCGGTGGCCAGCGATTGTTCCCCTGCGTCGATTCGCTGACACGCGAGGGGATGCGCTGCGTCGCGCGCGTGCACGAGCCCCTCTGCCGCTCTCCCGCTCCTCGTCGTCCTCGCCATCGCGCGACGCTCGCTTCGCCAGGCTTCGGACGAGGCTTCGCATGCAGCAGACAGGCTCTTGCTGCTCCCACTCACTCGCTACGACACTCTCTCGATGCCGCAAGCTTACTCGCTCGCAGCGACAAAGCCCCTCACCCGCCAAGAGGGCCACTCGATCCTCCGCGCGTGCCACACGGCCACCAGCGACGCAGACGACGACCTGGTGCCCGCTTCACCCGCCCAGTCCAGCAGACCACGCTTCCTGCGCACTCACAGCTCGCCAAACAAGCGTGACCCGGCCAGCAACGGGGGCAAGATCCCCTGGGACGAGGGGCTGGTGGCGGTCGACCCGTTCGAGGACTCGCCGCCCGTGAAACCGGGTGCAGGGCGTCAGGTGAAGAGTGAAGAAGCAGTGCAGGGCGGCAAGCGGGCGCACAGGGTGCAGGGAAGCGCCAGCAGCGGGGAGTCGAGCGCCAGGGTGTTCTTGTCGCCCGTCTCGGCGGCGAGGGCCGGTCTCTTCCCTGCGGGCGGATTGTACGGCGACGACTCGGACGAGGAGAACACGGCGAGGATCAAGGTGTCCCCTTCGAAGGGCAGGAGCGGGTTGAAGCGCCTCGTCAACAAGGGCAGCAAGTTCAGTCTGCGCCATCTCGGGCGCGCTACGATCCAGCCTTCGCCACCGAGCTCGCCTCAGTCGCAATACGGCTTCGAAGGGACGATCACCGCACCCGCGCCTCTCACCCCGCCGTCCGCCTCGATCCGCCTCTCGCCCGCAACCGCTTCGTCTCGCGGCGACGGTCGCAAAGGCAGTTCGGCGGGTCTTTCGATGGACGAGTCGTCGCGTGCTGGAGGCGTCAAGGGCAAGGCGGCCAAGATTCTCGGCGAAGAGATCGTGCCGCATGGAAAGGCGGCGAGGTTGCTCGGACTTGAGCGCAAAAGGACGCTCGTCAAGAGGTGCGCTGCGTTTGCGAGTATGACCAACGAGACTGAAGCTGACGGTGGTCGGCGTGCAGGCCCAGCACGACGTCGTTGCAAGCGCCCAAGTACGAGCTCTTCCCTCGCAGCGACTCGAGCTCTCCCTCGCTTCGCACCGCCTCGTCCGGCACCGCTCGACTCGCTCCGCCTATCCACGTCCGCCAACGCTCCATCAGCACACCCGCACCGGTCTTTGCCTCGCTCGACATCCCGATCAGCAGTCCGGAACTGAGCACCTCTCCTCGCCTCACGCCTCTGCAGTCGGAAGACGACGACCCATGGCAGCCACTCGTCCCAACTTCCGCTCCCGTCACACCCGACACCTCTCCCGAACTCGCCAAAAGCACCCGCAACAAGACGCGCGAATTGAGCCACTCGTCTTCGGTCGAGTCCTTCCCTCAAACCGCTCGAATCGCCTCGTACGCCTCGTCGACGTTCCGCGACATGCCCGATTTCCGCGCGAGCGGGATGTCGAGGTACGGGAGTACGACGGGTCGACTCTCGCCCGACTCGATCCGCTTCTCGTCGTTGTTCGGGAACGGTGGGTTCTCTGAACCTGCTTCGTCGAACGATAGTCCGGGAGAGTCGGTTGCGGGACCATCGAGGCCTGGCTCGATCGGGATGAAGCGGGTCTCGGGACTGACGAAGATGCCCAGTGTCGGCGCTCGAGGGGTGTCCGACTCGTCTGTCCTTTCGACCGCCTCAGCACCGGTTCACCACCCTCTCCCGCCCATTCCGGACGTGACCACGCTCGAACTCGCACCGGTTCCGGCTTCGGCGCCAGTCACGCCCATCACCGTCCCCTCGACGAACCCGCTGCTCACCGCCCTTCCCGCTCCAACGAGCCCCCTTCCTGCCATCCCCTCCGCCTCATCTTTCTCCACCACTACTCCTCTTGCGCCAATGGGCCAGCCCCGCCCGAAACGTACAAACACCCTCATCTCCGTCGCCTCCTCCCACACCCGGCGGCGCCAACGTACGCACGCGCTTGAGGCGCTCGAAGGGCGTCGGAAGAAGGATGCTGAGGAGGAAGAGGAGGAGGTGAGCGGGCTGCCGGTTAGCACGGAGAGGATTGCGGAGTTGGAGAGGAGGGCGTTGGAGGGTGTTGAGCGCGGTGAGAGGGATGTTGGGAGTGCGAGGGGAAGGGAGAGGGGCAGGGAGAGCAGGCCTTTCCTTGATCTTGCCTGGAGCAGCGATGAAGAGGAGGAGAGGGAGCCGAAGCCGATGCTGGCGAGGAGGAGCAGGAGGATCGCGAGGGACGAAGTCGTTCCGCCTGTTCCGGCGCTGCCGAAATGGCCGCCGCCAGTCTCGCCGTTGCCGTCCCCGCCTGGACTCGGTATAGATGGACTGGCGTCGACTCATCGCGGGTCGCCAACGTCTTCGTCGAGCGCCTCGGATGCCCTCACGATTCCCGCGCCAGTCGCTCACTCGGCTCCTCGTACTGACTCGCCTACATCGCGTCCCGCCATATCGCGTCGAGCTTCCCCTCCTCGCCTCCCTTCCCTCCCGCCTCTCCCTCAGCTCCCTTACTCCGCCCCTCCCACGCACACCACCACGCCCGCCCCTCTCCCTCCCCTCCCCTCTCCACCTCAGCACCTCCGCCAAACCTCCAAAACCTCGCTCGACAGCTCCAGGTCGATGCTCTCCCTCTCGTCGGACGAGGAGGACGGAGCGAGCGTCTGGGAGGAAACGACGAGGGCGTTTCCTAAGCCGCCTGGTCATGGAGTGATCGCGGCGGGATGAGACGGACAGGACGTACAGACGCTGGTTGTCTCGACTTGAGAATAAACTCGTTGGAAACGAAGTCCGCTGGAGAGAGCGAGGTTTCAGAGGAGGGTCACCTCGCGGAAAGGCGTCGCAGGTCACTCGCGTGGCAGCGAAGAGCTCAGAGCGCCTCACGAAAGACGATACCCAGCTCGCATATGCCAGCGCAAAGTTCGAGGACTGCAGCGAGCGTTCTTCCCCTCTTTCCCTCGGTCCTCTCACTCGCTCTCGCTTCATCCTCGCTTGATCGCCTCGATAGGCTTCGCGTTCTGCTGTACCGTATTCTCTCAGCCGGCCACGAACCTTCGCGCAGTCTCCAACGCCATGCCCACTTCTCTCCCCCTCCTTCTCCCCGACGAGATCTGGTTGGACATTCTCGGCTCGCTCAGGTACATGGACCTGCGTCGCGCGAGGAGGATCAACAAGAGGTTCTACCAGCTCGTTCAGGTGCGTGCGCGAGGTGCCTAGGTCCGAGGGGAAGCCTTGATGCCTCTTCCTTCGCGCAGGACCCGAAGTTCGACCTCGCCCTCTTCCGCAAGTCGCCTGTCCCAGCTTCCGAGTCCGAGATCGAGTACAAGCTTCACCCGGTGCTCGACGCTTATAAAGTGGGCAGTGGCACGTCCTGGGAAATGGCCCGTCTCGTCCACTGCCACCGCGGCTTGACGGAAGGACTCGACGATCCTCGCGGAGCAACATACCCGTCTTCCAACCTTTACGAGTACCCTGTCTGCGCAGAGTTTGCCACGTCGCCTGCCTGCGTCAAGTTCTCCGTCAAGCACGATCGCACGACGCTCGCGGACCTCGAAGACGACGGAGGCGTGACTGTCCTCCAAGTCTTGCACGCTTATGCCAGCTTTTGGACGGCATTGGCGGATCCTCAAGATCAAGACGAGTTCCGGAGCACTCACCCATGGATGACTTGCTGGAAGGACGAGCCTGTGCCGAAGTGGGCATGCTTGAAGATGCCGTTCACGTCTTGGCGCCCTCTCCGCTGCTCGGGCGACCGCGTCTTCCTCGAAGCCAGCATGTGGTACGATGACCTTGCCGACTACCTTGGCGAGGTAGGCAATGAAGCGGTGCGCTGTCATTTCCCCTGCCTTTCGTGATTGCCTCGGTCCCAAAACCTGATCCTTCGCCCTGCAGTTATTCGGCCTTTTCACTCGTCATCCTCCGAACTCCACGATCCCGTCGCAGGATGACGTGACGGACTCTGAGAAGTCTGAGCAGGAGGAGTGGTAGAATTTGCCGTTTGCCGCCTGTCAATCTCGTCCGTTTCACGTCCTTACACACACGAGGCGAAGCCTTCACGGCTCCGGCTTGTCTGAGAGCTGCGGGCGTCTGATCACTTCGCTCCGCGCAACTCGACGATATCGAGAGAGAACGGGAAGAAAGCGAATCCAAGACGGACGAGACGGTGAGAAGGATAGCTCTCCACTCATCAGTCTGCGGTGCGCGTCACATCGTCGTTGCAAGCTAGAGAGCGCGGGGAAGTCAGTCGAAAAATAAAGAAGGCACAGCCGCAACAACCCGGTCCCTTGACCCGCTCGCTCACTCACGCTTCGAACGAGACCTTCGAAAGCCCGCCGTCGAGGCACACCTTTTCGATACTGGCCTTCGCCTCCTCCGACACCTCCTCCTTGCTCGTCCAGACGAACTCCTTGAGCGTAGGAGGCCAGTCGCCGGTCTCGAGTCCGCGCTGAACGTACCACTCGACCAAGTGGGGGCGGGAAGTCCACTGCGAGAGGATGAATTTGGAGAGTCGACGCGGGAGGCGCGCACCCACGAGAGACGCGCGGCCCTCAGCTGGAGACCCAACTGGGTGGTGGAAGATGAGAGTTTCCAATTGCTCATCGTCGCCGAGGAAAAGCTTGAGGCCCTGGCGCTTGTCCTGGGACCACTGAAGCGAGCGATTCCCCCTCGCGTAGAGGGTGAAGTCGATCGTGAGGTGGCGAAGATTCGGGAATGCGGGAACGATCTTCGAGAAGGGGTAGGAGAAGGGTGCCGACAAGGTCGTCAAGGTGAGACGCGAGTTGGCTGTTCCGAAGTCGAAAATTGACTCGTCGACATCGAGGACGAACGCGAGATCGGACAGCTGGAAGCACGGCGCCGAGTCGGTCGGGAGAGGGTACTTCGAGGAGGCGGTTTCGACGCGCAGCGACTGGAGCTTCGGCTTGTCGAGGATGAAGGAGAATGTCTCGTCTTGCAGACGAGGCATGGACAGGCTGCGCAGCGTCGTCTTCCATCCGCTGAAGGAAGCGAGGGCCGCGATGATGGACTTCTCGACGACGCTATTCGCGCGCGGGTAGGTGCTCTTGTCGACGAGCGAGAGCTCCTCAACGTACGGCACGAGGTCGAAAAGCTCCTTGATTGTGGCGGCAGACGGCGTCGTGCGCATGCGGACCAAGTCGCCAACCGCCTTCTCGCGCCAGCTGATCGTCAAAGCCGCGCACAACTTGCCAAGACTCGGGTTCGTGTAGAGGGCGTCCGTCAAGAAGGCGCTTTGGCGTTCGAGAAGAGGGTTCGAGCCGTTGTTGGCCGTGAGAAAGGTGATCTCAAGCGAGCGCCAAAGAAGCGGCTTCGCGCGTGCACTGAGGCCGCGAGACGCGCGGCAACAGCTCAGCAGGGTGCGTATGTCGTCCTTGACAAAGTCGAGGATGTCGTCGACGACTTCGGGCGGAATACCGTGATGTGGCATGCTCTGCGGACGAGACAGAACGAGGTGAGCAGGTTGAACGAAGGCGGGCGAGGCAGGCGTGCGCGCTGGTGGCCTAAACTGGGCGGGGGCGAGCCATGTATAGTCCCAAGGAGGTACTCACTGCTTCGCAAGCCCCGGCGAGCAGAAGAACCGGCCACAAGAAGAGCGAGGTGATGAAGACGGGACGAGTGTTTTAAGGCGTTCGAGAGCGCAAGCGGTCTAGCAGTGGCTCACACTAGGCCTTCTGACCCGTAGCAGGTGGGCGGTAAGCGTTTCGAAGCCAGCGAGCGAGCGAGAGTGAGAGGACGGGGGGGAGAGAGACTCGCGGTGAGGAGGAGGTGCGAACGGGACTCAAGAAGCGCTTTCCTCGGCTTCCAGGTGTACGGAGCGACTCTTAGAAACAGGTTTAGCGTGGTGAACGTCTATAATTGACCGCAAGTCGCGAGAGACATACCATTCTACGAAGCCCAGCATATCTTCTATGAGTCTCGCGGCGAGAAGCTGACAACGGCGTACCTACAGAGGGTCACAAGCGTCAGTGTCGATGCTGCATCAAAGGGGAAGTCGACGGCTTTACTCACTTGCCGTTGATCCGCCATTTCGGGTCCTCCTTCTCCACCCGCTCTTCCGTACCTTCTGGCAAGCCAACGACGGTGTCCGCCTTGCATGTCCGCAGCGAGAGAATGTCGATCTTGCCGCGCAGCGGTCCGAGGGCGTCGTCGAACGGAGTGGTTGTAGGCCACCAAGCGTCACCGACGAGCTTGCGGTAGTTGAGGTCACCCTTGAAGATGACGAGCGACGCCTTCTGCAGCTCCGAGAGTAGCTGAGGCGCGGCGGCGGGTAATTCAGCGAATCCGTGCGGCGTGGTCCAGACTGTTGCGAAGGATGTGAGCGGCTTAGAGACGAAGACCTGGCCCTTTTCGAGGACTCACAGTCTGCCAACTCGCCGCCCTTATCGCCCATCTTGAGCTCCGTCGGCACGCTCAGGCGGAACTTGCCCTCCTTGACGTAGCGCTTCCATCGTGCGGCGAGCTCGCGGAAGGCTGTGCGGTCCTCCTCGGTCAGGCCAGAGTCGGCAGGGAAGAAGGAAGCGTCGTCGAGGGTGTCGAGAAGAATGAGGAAGTCGTGCGGTTGTCTGACAAGAGAGCAGGATCAGCTTTGGGGTGGCAACGAATGCAGCGCTGGAATCGACGCACACGTCCGAGACGAACCAAGGGATGAGCTTCGGGTGGAAGACGACTTCGGAAACGTAAGGCGAAAGAGTGACGAGCCAGTCGGCGAGGACCATGTCGGTGTACAGCTCGAAGCCAGAGTTGTCGAGGACGATGTCGACCCGCGCGTCCTTGAGCGTCTTGAAGTGCTCCCATGTCCGCTCAAAGTCGGTCTTGAGGACGAAGTGCTGGCCGCGCTCGACTGACTGGAGCTGCTGGATCTCCTCGTGCGTCAAGGACGTCAAAAGCGAGAGGTCCGTCGCGTTTCCCCAGAGGTCGACCTCAAGCATGCCCAGCAGGTCGAGCTTGAGCTTCTTCTCGTCGTTGACGGGTCCCTCCTGAACGAGCTTCTGGAGCGACTTGGCGAGAGCGGCTGCACCGACCGCGGAAGAGCGCCAGGTCGACAGCTTCTGGCTCGCGAACGGGTCGAACAGGTTCCAGTGCTTTGTGACGGCGAAGAGACCCCTCAATCGGCGGTAGAGGTACTGTAGAGAGAGCGTCCGGAGTGAGCTACCCAGGCCAGCCCGCCCGTCTCGAGCAGGGGAGCCAGACTCACGCATTCCGCAAAAAGCCACGGCGCACTGAACCACTTGTTCTCCCCCTTCTCGGCAAGCTGAGCAAGTTCGTCGTTGTAGGCGGCCGTGTCGTCAGGAAGGCCAGTCGCTGCAGAAGTGAGGAGGTTCAGCAAGTCTTGGTGGGGTGAAGGTGTCGAGGAGGAGAAATACGCACCCTGAAGCGGCGAGAGGTCCCGGTCATGCCGCATCTCGTAGATCAAGCCCGAGATGTCGTTGATGAGCTGCTTGCCCTCCGCCATCTTCGCCTGCTCGTCATCATTCGACCCGGAGAGAGTGCCGTTGATCTTGTTCAGCTCGTCGACTACGCCCGTGAGAATGATCGGCCAGCGCTTGACTGTGAGGCAGAAAGTGCGTCAGTCCATCTCGCGGGCCGGCAGGGGTTGTGAAGCCGAGCACACGCACCGGTCGATTCGTAGGCGAAACTCTCCTTCTGCGAAGCTGAGCAGAGCGGGACAGGCGGTGTCCAGGACGGCATCTTGGTCACGAAGCGGCTAGGTACAGAAAGAGCGAAAGGAAAGGAAGCAGCGGAGCGAAGTGGAAGAAGGAGACGAAGCCGGTCGAGGAGGAGCAGGTAGGCAACCTCTGCGATTTGCGGTTTTCGCTGTATTGCACGTCAGCGTAATGGCACATCGCAAAGAAACGCTTGACCAGCCGAGCAGCGAGACAGCGCGACCGCGGGGGAGACGAATCTCGGGATACAACAGCGTTACAGCACCAACGTCTAGACGGCCCGCCCACCAATGAGCACGATGACTGCGTATAGTAGCGGTCAGCTAGCTCGTCCGAAGAGGTACGAGTCGAGACGCACCCTTCTCGTAGACGGTAAAGACGATTCCCCCGCTGAGGACCAGCCGCGCCAGTCGAGGTGTTGCACCTCGCCAGAAGCGGAAGATGCCTTCTTCGCTGAAGATGCGAGCGGCACAGTGGAAGGAGTTGCGGTACTGGGAGCGCGCTTCGAGCGATTGCATACGGGTCTTGATGACGCTGCGAAGGAAGGATCCTGTCAGACGAGTCGACGGTCCATACGTGCGCATCGGACTCGCTCAAGAGGCATGGTCGCGTAGACAGTCACGACACCCGCGATCGCTCCGATGGCGAACGTAACGCCAGCCGGAAGAGTCTCTCCTGGTCGCGAATTGCCCGAGACGAAGGACTGCGCCAAAGCAAGCATTGTGAGCTATGTCCGAGATTGAGAAGCTTCCGCACGTACCTTGAGCGTTCCGTAGGTTGTGAAGCGGACAGCCGAGTTGGCGCCTTGTCGTGCGGCCTGCGGACGGAAGCGTTAGTCGGGCGACTCAAGCTGGATGAGCTGGGAAACGCACGACCGGCCCCAGACCCCTGTAGATGCCACGGAAGCCCTCCTCCTTGATGATCGACACCGTGCCGTGCACCAAGCCTCGATACCGCGGGACCTCGCGCTTCTGGTCATCAATCAGCTTCGTCCTGCGGGAAGTCGCGTTAGCGTTGAGCGCCCTTCGGCAGGGCAACAACCGTAACACACTTGATCGTCTCGGACGGCGTGACAGCGAAGACAGCCTCCATCATTCCCGCTCCGAGACCGGCTGTGGATGCAAAATAATCAGCAGCCAGCGTCGCTTCTCCCGGCTTCTCTCCAGCTCACCAAGCAGGCTTCTAGGACCGCTCAGTCGTCCCTGAACGCCAAAAAATCGTCAGCTGGACTCATGAGCGCAATCTGCAGGGAACGGAGCGAGACTCACATCCTGGTCGACCAACATCTGCTTGAACCGGTCATACGACACGAAACGCACTCCCGCTTTGAGCGCATTGCCCGTCACCAGTGCTCCAACGCCAGAGTAGAAACCGAGGATGCCTTGACGAGCATACGTCTGCTTCGTGATTGCCCAGAGTCCAGGCGGCTGCGAGAAAGTCCGCTCAGCGCAACCTTGCGGGTGAGAGGGCCTAGAAGACGCACCTTGCCATCCGTACGATGCGCAAACTGGGTCTGCGTTTTGAGGTCTGCCCGTGAAAGCGATGGCGTCAGGACAACCCGCTCTCCTCCACTCGCAAGGTGGATGACAGCACGTACACTCGAAAGGATACGTCGCAGCGCCCTCGACAGCTCCTGCGAACGCTCCTGCGACGAGCGCGAGGTGAGGAGACTCGTTCTGCGGAGTGGAGCGGTGAGTTTGGCCGGGAGATGCTGGACGGGCGCCGGGACAAGACGCACCTTCTTGCCAGCCCTAGACATGTCTGCTAAGCCTAGCAAGCAGCGAACCGGAGCAACACGAGCGAGCGAGGAGAGCTGTCGCTTCCTGAGAGTCGCTCTGCCTCCGACGCTTCACGCGAGATGGCTGCACCCGCTCGTGAGGCCGCCGGGCACCATCTGGTTCTCGTCAGGACTCCCCAGGGCTTGCTCGAACAGGACCCGTACCGGTCAGCGCTCGACTCGCTCGACACGACCTCCGCTTTCACTCTCCACCACCTGCCAGTCCTCTCGACCTCGTTTTGCAACCGGGATGAACTGGTCGAGGCTGCTCGGAGGGTACATCAGGAGGGCAGAGAAGCGTACGACGGGGTCATCATGACGAGCGCGCGGTCAGTCGAGGCGTGGTCGGCCGCTCAAACGACTCTCGCCTCTTCAACGTCTTCTTCCGCCCTCCGTGCGCCTTCTATCCCTTTCTTCGTCGTCGGCAACCCAACAAGAACGAACCTCGCGCGCGTTCCCGTCCCCCCTCCGCCAGAACTTGTCTTGGGCGCCGAAGAATCGGGCACGGGCAAGAAACTCGCATCTTTCATCCTCCGGCACTTTGCATCTTCTCCCGAACCGCCAAGCTCTCCTCGACGACGACGACGGCTATTGTACCTGACGGGCGACAAGAATCGGGACACGGTACCGCGCATACTGGAGGAAGGCGGCGTGGAGCCGGAGACTCTGCAAGTCTACGCGACGACGAGGGCGCCAGGCTTCGGAGCGGACCTCGAGCGGATTTTGAACGTCGTCGTGGATGGACGCGGCTTGGTCTGGATGGTCCTCTTCTCGCCGTCGGGATCGAAGGAATGCCTCGCGGAGTTGCGACAACGAGGACTCGTCGCATCCATCGTCGCTTCGACCCCCGCTTCGCACACCCTCGCCACTCGACTACGTTTTGCGGCCATCGGACCAATCACTCAGCAGTTCCTCGAGGAGGAGCGGGTACCGGTCCACGCCGTCGCGGACAAGCCGGAGCCTGAGGCATTGGTGCGGGCCATCCTGGAGGCGACGGAAGCGGAGGAGCGAAGCAGACAGCACGAGTGACGGCGCAACGAGCGAGACATGGAGCGATACCCTTGCTAGAGATACCCTCATCGATAGAACCCTTCTTGAAGCCAATGCAAATCGCAGAGTGGTGTTACAACAACAGCGCACAGCGCAGTACTACCAGAGTCTCGATTTGACCATGTCGTAGCGTGTCAAGCTCGTCAGATTGATCTTGCGGTGGCGATAGGCCGAGTCGAAGACGTCGTCCGCCAGCAGCGACGCGACTTGGCGGTCCATCTCCTGCTCAAGGTTCCCCCGTCAGTCGGATCAAATCAAGGGAGGCGGGAGAGAGAGGACGCACAGCTTCTTTCGCTGTCACACCAATCTTGGGCCGCTGACGGTCGTTCAGGCGCTCCTCCTCCTCGCGCTCGAGCATCGTGCTCCAGCGCTCCGACGCAAATGCGCGCAGATTGATCCTGTACAGCGAAAGCGTAAGCGTGACTGACCTTGTGCGAGGCGCGGCGGACTCACCCGATGAGCAGCTTGAGGGCGACGAGGCTGAACAACGAGCGATATCAGCATCCGCGAGCCGCAAGTAGCGACGGGCAAGACTCGCCAGATCCACACCACAAACACCGTCAAGGCAACCACCGCCCAACTTCCGACCCTCGCAACCCAATCCTCCTCCTTCACAGCCGCGACGATGCCCCTCAACCCAATTGCGCTGCTCATCCGTGACGGCGCGCACTCGTCGACGGCCGAGTCGTCCGCGAGCATCTCGAATGCTTGCGAAATGACGCGTACGACGAGGCAGCCCAGCGGGAGGGCGGCGAAGCCGAGGCGGCGGGCGACGAAGGGGGATTGGTCGACGAATGGTTGCTGTGCGGGATGTATTGATGAGTACGCTGCCTTCCGACCATGAGTAGGACACGCACCTCGGTCGCCCGCTTCGAGCCAGCACCAGCGACAAGGTCCTTACACAGGACGTCGACGAAGCGGCCGTAGACGCCAGGTCGGATGTGGTTGAACTTGGTGATGAAGGCGTGCTTGAGCCAGTCGACGAAGCACTCGCTGACGAGGACAACCACTGCGGGGGAGAAGATCGCCTGGAGCAGGGAGAGAGTCGGAAGCGACGGAAGGGTGAGAGAGACGGAGCGGAACGAGGCGGGCAAGAAGGAGAAGAGGGACGATGAGGAGGCGGAAGAAAGCTCGATCAGGTTGCGAAGGGCGATGATGAAGAGCATGAGGGCGAGTTGGAATCGCTCGACGATGTCGGCGCAGGTGAGCTGGAAGAGATTCTCCTTCTCGAACTTCTTGAAGACGCTGCCCTTGATCTCCACGAACTGGTTCGAGAGGAGGAGGGTGAGGAGGGCGTTGGAGTACGAATTGATGGCGACGTTGAGGGTAACGAGCTGGTAGAACAGGACGAGACTGTGCGCGACTGTCGAAGTGGAGCACATCAGCTTCAAGCCGGACAGGCGTTGCTCGGCGAGACGTACCGACGTAGACCAGGTTCAGCGCAAAAAGCGCGACAGGACGGATGTGCGGGTGACTTCCGTCTGTCCGGCGGCCGAAGGTCTGGTGCGAGAAGAGCGAGTCTTGCAAGTCCTGTCCGAACGAACAGCAGAGGCGGTCGGCAATCTGTTCGCAATCCGGTCAGCAGCGCTCTTTGCGGAAGAGAACCAGGTGCGCACCTCCAACACATTGAACAGGACGTAGAGCTTGATCGTCTCCTGCCCTCGCACGCCGTGGTACATCTTGCTCGCATCCGTGACACGATGCAGGAGGAAGAGCGTTCCAGCTAGTATCGCCACCTTCGTCAAGTCACACTTGTGCGACAAGCGGAGGTGACGTTTTCTCCCGCCGTTTCTTCGGCTGAGGAAGACGTTGTGGAAGAGGTTGGCGACGAGTTGGCGGAAGGCGCTGATGGCTCGTAAAGGGAGGATGGTGAAAGTGTAGAGGAACGAGTCGAGGCAGATGAAGACGCCGAATAGGATGATCTGGAGGGACGACGAGTGTCAATAGGCTGGACTCGAGCGAAGGCAGCGCAACGCACCTTTTCGAGTTCTCGGGGGACAGCGAAGAAGTTGGTGACCCGCTCGCTCTTGATGCCTTCCTCGCCGTCCAGCTCGACCGCAAAGATCTGGGAAGGCTAAGTCAGCCTAGGATTCGCGCCGTTCAGGGAAGCGGAAGCGCACCTCCTCCTGCAAGTAATCCCACAATGTGTGCGGCAGCCGCTTGACACTCTTCCTCCGCCTTCCTGTCGCTTCTTCCATCCTCTCAGACGACGCTGACGTCGGATCAGCCGGACCAGGTGAAGTGTCCGACCCGTCCTCTGCTTCTCTGGTCAAGGGAGTGGAAGCGGACGGAGTGGGCGACGGCGGGGCGGCGACGAATTCAGGCGCTGAGTGGATCGACCCAATGGACATAGACCGCTCGGTACGAGGTGTGTCGTGCCCGTTCGCTTGCTCCTCCACCCTCTCCTTCCACCTCACACCGTTCGGCGCAGGTCCATCCCCTCTCCCGTACTCCGCCTCAGTGCGCAGCTCGGTCGGCAGCTGCGTATGCAGAGGCTCAGGACTGTCGAGTATGACAGGCTCGCCAGCGCCGTGCGAGCCGGTGTCGCCGTTGACGAGCGGTTGAAGCGGAGGTGGGGAGGGACTGCGAGGAGGCGAGGGAAGAGACGTGTGCGCGTAGTCGTACTCGGCTATGTCGTCTTCGAGAGATGTGCCGGCTAGCGTCAGGTCTGGCAGCGAGCGCGAGAGCGGGGGCAGGCCAGCCATGGCATCGAGAGTGAACGGAAGAAGTACAAGAGGCAAAGAGCTCGCTGTCCAGCCTGTCCTGCGGTCTTCTGGGTTCTAGCGCATGCGAACGGACTCAAGTACAAGAAAGACTGCGAGACGGACGACTACTGACTTCTCCGGCGGACTGCAGGGAAAGCGATGGGTTCTGTGCGGACGACTTCTCCCGCGGTGAGCACGCCTACGTACGGCTGCACCTGGTACTGCAAAGAGAACGTCGCCGAGACGTTGCTATGCGCGCGGAAGCGAGAGATCCGTTTCAGTAACAGCTTCGATGAAGAATAAGAGAGAGTGAAAGGAGCGCACCTGAACGTGCTGGAGATCTCCTTGAACTCGTACTTCTGCTTGCCGTCCTGCACATCAATCCGCGCGTGTCGCGACGAGCGCACGATCCTGTCCCACACGACGACCGTGTTGTCCGGCTGCAAGGAAGCGTGAGAGATGGGGGTCAGCTCGTGCCGTGGCGATCCCTCGTATGAGGAAGACTACACACGTATTCTGGAGTCGCGTAGTCGGCAGTGAGGTACACGAAGACCTGCTTGGTGTTCCAGTTGAACAAGGGCGAGAGGTCTGCGGTGGAAGAACAGGATGAACGGTGAGCTCGCATCTTCCTGCCGGAGAGTTCGCCTAGCCTGCACTCACCGGCCTTGAGATCAAACTTGACGAACGCAAACTCGCGCTCCTTTGCGCGCCAGTCGTGCTGAGAGCGTCCGAGGAGGACGTTGAGGTGGGGAACGCTGAGCGACGCTGGAGCGAGGTTGGCGGGTATGAGGAAGGTGGTGGCGGAGATGGCAGTGAGCAAAGTAAGGAGCACGGTCGTCGCAAGCGCTCTGTGGGCCACAGAAGCCGTCAGTCCGCATTGTCGAGCGAGTCGAGGAGAGGGTGCGTGGGTGTGGCCACGCTCGAGCTTGCGCGGCCGGACAAAGACGTAAGACGCACGAGATGTTGCTCAGACGCTGTGCTAGCGAATACATCGCTCCGGAACGAGTAGCCTGCGAGTTGACGAGGTCCAAGATGCACGATCGCTTCCTCTGGATGACACCAACCACGCGCACACCATCGGACACCGCTTGAGCGACCTCATCCAAGTCAGAACAACCCTACAAATCCTCTCGACCTCGCGCCGATCCGCTGCACGCCGCCGTCGTCTTTCTCTCACCACCTCGCCTCGAAGCCTCAGCACGATGCGACCAACCGCTCTCCTCCGCGTGCGGGTCATCCCCGTGTCCGCCATCCCTCGCAACGAGATCCGCCTGCCTCCCAACCCCCCTCCCAAGCGCGACCCGAAGTCGACAGACTCGCCCACCATCGAGCGCCTCCTCAAAACGCTCAACCGGCCTTTGCGAGCGAAGCAGCAGGAGGTCGCGGCATTGACTCGGCGGTTGCGGACAGAAGACAAGGAGTTGACTCTCGAGGCGGCGGAACAGGCGGCGCGGGAACAGCTAGGGGTTGCGCACGATGCGGTCGTCGACCTCCCGCCCAACCTCCGGATCAACGAGTATGTGCCGAAGCGGACGGAGTACGCTGGTATGAAGAGGGAGCACAGGGAGATCGTGAGTCTCGCCGACGTTCTCTTGTCGAGCGCTCGCTGACCCTCCTCGTCCTCACAGCTCAAGAGGCTGCGTCGGGAGGCATGAGACGGCGGGAGATGATGCGGGTCGGCCCCGTGTGTACCATCAGATCGCATTGCACGCACTCGCTAGACCATCGGCGGGGCTTGGAGGGCTGCGGTCGTTGTGAACGGCTCGACCTGGTGCGGATTCGACGGCCTGGGAGACGCTCTCTCGCTTGCTTGCGCCTGGCTACCAGTCTACTGGCTTGAGAGATTCCAAACATCACCCCATACGTGTCAGAAAGCCCTCACATGCGAGTGTCATTACTGCCGCCCCTCCTCTCCCAGGTTGCCTTCCTCCGTTGCGGCCGTCATGGCCCACCTCGCTCCCTGCGTGCCGTGGCCTGCTTCAGCACTTCAGACAAAGCCTCCAGAGGCTAGGCATCCGCCCGTCTCGTCTGTCCCGCCCTCGCTGCTGCCACACCCCACGTCTCGTTTCCAGGAGGTCCTTCGTTCAACCTCACGACACTCGCCCGCCAACGCAGCGCCAGGCAGCTGCTTCATCAGGAGCTCAAGAGGAAGTGATTGCGGAGCGGATGAAGGGCTTGACGCGCTTGAGGAGCTAACCTGGGAGGACAACAGGGTTGTGTGGAGTCGAGGAGGAAGCGTCTTTCGGACGTTCAGCTATGAGGAGAAGGGGGAGACGGTAACGCAGGCGCTGTTTGCGGACCTCCACGTCCCAGCGGAGCCAGCATACGATCCGTCCGCCGCGTCGCCAGCCGCCTCGACTTCCGCCCAGCGCCTCGACAACGACTCTTCCTCGTCCCTCTTCGGCCCTTACCGCGAGCCCGTCACCTCCTCATGGTCGGACGACCCTCTTCCGCTCCCGGTCGATCCCACCGATCCCGTACCTCCGCCCCGAACCCGCCTCGACCGCACCTTGATCGTCCTCCTCTCTACGATCGCCTTCGCCTACCCGTCCAGAGGCGGCTGCATTCCTTTTCCTCTTCCCTTTCGCGTCGAACGAGCATGGTCCCTCGATCATGGGATCTTGCTCGAGCGGAAGAGGGAGGGGAGGGAAGTCTGGGCGGAGAACGTCCCGGCGCAACTTCCGACGCTCTACACCTTGTCGGATCTTTACGACGAGATGAAGGCCGTTGCGGTCGTACCCTCGTTCCGGTGCACGAGCGGGCGGGGAAACGTGGAGGTCGAGACGGACGGACCGATCGTACCTGTCGAGGATTTGGACGAGAAGGTCGTGTTCGTATCGACGATGGAGCGCGCGGGCGAACCGCCTGTTGCGGTGTCGATGAACGAGAAGACGAGAAAGGTCTCGGTCTGGGCATATGGGCGGTTGAAGGCGAAGCTCGAGGATGACGAGGGCGCGAATGGTCCGGTGCTCGCTGAGCTGGATCCGAAGGGCAAGAGCAAGGGTGTCGCGCGGGACGGAGGAGACGACGCGAACGGGGCAACGTCGGTCGGCATGTCTTGCGGACGTGGCAGCCTGAGCGGGACGAAGCGCAAACTTGCCGACACGAGCGCTCACTCGGCTTCGATGCCTGAAGAGCGGTCTATCCGGCGAGCGTCCGGCCAGCATGTCGGTTCGTCGAAAGGTCGACCACGACTCTCGACTTCGCGCGTCATTGACCAGCAAGACGAGCTGCTCGAAGCGCTCAGTCACAACGCCGAACCGCTCAAGCCGCCAACAAATGCAACTTCCTCCGCTGCGCTTCGTCGACCCGCAACTATCGACAGACGGAGCAGCATGACGCGAAACGACTTGAGCGTGACGATGGACCGGATGGCGTTGAGTCAGGGTGCGAGCAGCGCGGGAGGCGGAGACCTCGAGCGCGAGGCGACGATGTTCTTCAGCGAGGCGGAACAGACGAGCGCGGCGAGCGAGGTCGTCTTGCAGAGGTTGTGGGATGCGGATCTTGGAAACCTCGAGTGCGTCGCCTGTTCCCATCGTGTCGCGAGACGGTGTGCTGACTCTCGTTGTGCAGCACGAGGGGCACCTCCGCGTATCTTTTCGACACACGCTCGCCTGAAACGTCTTCCCTCGCCATCCTACTCCCTTCCGCACACGTCCTCCTCATCCTCCGACTCAGCACCGCGCCAGACGGCTCTATCGCCGTATCTCCTCTTCGCGAAGTGCAAGCGTCTTCAGCCACAACCGTTCTCGCCACCCGCTCAGCGGTTCTCGACCTCGCCTACCTCCGCCCAGACGGGACGCTCGCCGTCGTGACAGCTGATGGGCGAGAAGACGACGTCGACCTTCCTCCTCTCGCAGCGGACGACCGACCTGCGAAACTCGCCGGCAATACATCTCGCAAGATGAATATCGTCATCGAGCAGCAGAAACGGTTGATGACCTGTTTTCGGACCCCGCCCTGTCGCTTGCTGCGAGACTGCCTCGAAGCTCTCTCAGCCGTCCTCCCGCTCGACGACTTCGTCCAGCTGCAGGCATCGATCGTGCATCGGCGGAGTACCAGCGATGCGGCCTCCAGCCTGGACAACCTCGAGGCTGTCCTCGCGCCGCTGTTCGGCATCGACACGGCGGCAGCGGGTGTCGCTCCCGATACCTTTGAGACGTTCCGACGAAGACGCGCCGGACACCAGCCTGCTTTCCCCGTACGCGCCTCAACGACGGCCCCTCCTTCGACCGCTTTCGCCGACTCGCCTTCGCCCGACCTGCCAGATCAGCTGCAAGCGACGCTCTTGACCCTCCACCTCGTTGTTCAGGACGTTCGGCTATCGGCGCGAAGACGGAAGGACGTGGTGAAGCTCGGTCGATTAGTCGCGCGGCTGGCAGGTGCAGCGGGTTTGTCGGGCTGGGTCGACTACTACAGACGACTGCTCGGGGCAGCCCTTGAACCCGTGCAAGTCGGTGCGTTGCCCAGCTTTCTTCTGCCTGCTAAGCAATGGATGACTTACCCTGTTGACTTCGCAGCTCTCGGCCGCACCGCTTCGCGCCTCCCCAGCACCCCGCCAGACCTCCTCGCCCACCTAGCCGCCCTCTTCCGCAGCGAACCCCGGCCAACGATCGCTTTCGACCTCTCAAGTGTCGCCGACAGCTTTAGCCTCATTCCTTCCGGCTTCTACGGCTCGACAATCGTCGCAAACCGCCTCACACTCTCCATCATCCGCCTGTACTCGCTTCTCGGCGATGGTTCATCCGGTCGACCAGCACCTCGCATCCACTCAGCCGTGCGATACATGCTCGACGAGCTACGTTGGACAGGGGAAGACCTTGACGGCTTGACCTTCGCGGTCGTCGTGCCGCTGCGCGAAGCGATCAGGTCGTGCCAGCTCGACCCGCCGGACAACTGGCCCGTCGAGGCGTACAACCTGATCCGGCGTACCGATCTGGCGCGGCAGCATGGCGCGGCCCAGCGTGCAGCGCCAGCGAGTCGGTCCGAATCCGCCGCGGCCGCAACGAGCATCGACGAACTCGCTCAGCGGGTGGCAGGCCTGCCGAGTTCGTCGGCTGGGTCCGCATCTTCGGCCTCGACGAGCGTCAGCCTGAACCCAGTCCCAAGGGCCGCCCGCTTCAACGAGGACAAGCGTCTGGAGGAAGTGACTCGGATGCTGCAGTTCGAGGACCCCGTGACGATCAGCGCCGGCGACAGGACCATGTGAGTTCCGCTAGAACGCCTCTCCTCATCTCGCTCGCTGATCTCGTCTACGCACTCGCAGCGACCAGCTCACTCCGCAAATTCAGCAATCAGTCCTGCTCGCCCTCTCGCAACGCACCCTCTCGCTCCCGGTCGGCTGGGGCATCTTCCGCTTCCGGACGAAGACCCTGCAGCCCTCCGACGCCATCAAGATTGGCAAGATCAACACGTCGGCCAGGATCGTCCCAATGCCTTCTCCTGTCGCGCTCGCGGAGAAGGAGCGCGAGCCAACAGCAGGAGCGCCGCCCGACCGCTTCGAATGGCCGGACTTCCACGCCGGCGTGTCGGCAGCGCTCGAACTCCAGCTCGACGGCGGGCAAGCGGTCGACAGCTCGCAGATCTCGTTCAATCGCCCGGCAGACCTCGACTCGCGGCATGCGGGTTTGTTGTACGGTCTCGGCTTGAGCGGCCGGCTCGGCTCGATGCTGTCGAGTCAAGCCTACGACTACCTCAAGAGCAAGCACGACCCCACTTCTGTCGGCATTCTGCTCGGCCTCGCTGCCTCGTACATCGCGACGGGCGATGCGACTGTCACCAGCGTCATCTCCATTCACCTGCCAGCACTTCATCCGCCGCGCTCGTCGTCCCTGAATGTGTCCGGCATGACGCAAGCCGCTGCCACTGTCGCACTGGGCCTCGTTCACTTCGGCTCGGCGAGGCGCAACTACGCCGACGTTCTCCTGCGCGAACTGTGCGGCATCAAGGTGACGAGCATCGACGACGGCTCGCAGTGCCGCGAAGCTTACGCATTGTCCGCCGGCTTCTCCTTCGGCCTGATCATGCTCGGGGCGGGACGAAGGGACAAGACCCGCTCGTCGAAGGAGGTCGACCACCTCCGCGTCTTCCGCGCCTTGATCCTTGGCGAAAGCAACAACGCTCTACCCGGTGCACAGTCCGCCAAGAACGTGACCGATATCAACGTGACGTCTCCGGCCGCGACCGTCGCCGTCGGCTTGATGTACCTGCGCTCGGAGCGTAAGGATGTCGCGGAGATGCTCGAAATCCCCTCGACGCCGCGCAACCTCGACTATGTGCGCCCCGACCTGCTCCTCCTCCGCACAATCTGCCGCAACCTCATATTGTGGGACCAAGTTGCCAAGTCGAAGGAGTGGGTCGAGTCGCAGCTCCCTCCATTTCTCGGCGGCGAGGCAGCCGCGAACGTCAAGACGCCCGACGCGGACTATGACATCGCTCGCTGGAGCATTGCGGCTGGAGCGTGTTTCGCGATGGGCCTCAAGTTCGCCGGGACGGCCGCCGCCGACGCGCATGCGACTCTCATCCACTACCTCGACCGTCTGAGCCGCGCGTCTTACGTCAAGAGTGAGTGCAACGCGCCTTTCGCCGATGCCCCTTGCGCTGATTCTGTTCCTCACGCAGCCTCGTCGATTCAGGGCAAGATGAAGCGCCAGGCTCTCCGCGCCTCACTCGCCGCCCTCAGCCTCGCCCTCTCGATGGTCATGGCGGGCACGGGCGAGATCAACGTGCTTCGCCGGATCCGAGTCGCGCACGGCCTTTTCAGCGACGGCATCACGTACGGGAGTCATCTCGCCGTCCACATGTCGCTCGGCCTCCTCTTTCTCGGGCAAGGCAAACAGACTCTCGGCAACTCCGACGCGGCCGTCGCTGCCCTCTTTCTCTCGCTCTACCCGATCTTTCCGTCCACCTCGCTCGAGAACCGCTTCCACCTCCAAGCATACCGGCATCTCTGGGTCCTCGCCGTCGAGCCGCGCTACCTCGAGGCGCGCGACGTCGACTCTGGGGAGCCTGTCTTCCTTCCTGTCCGCCTCCGCCTCAAGCCTGACAGCGTTTCAGGCCAACCGAGCGGCAAAGCGGCGATCAAGCAGCTCGTCGCGCCGACTCTCATTCCCAGCATCTCGCAAATCGGCGCCATCCAGATCGACTCGCCGCGGTACTGGGCCTTCGCGCTCAACCTCTCGTCGAATCCGTCCCACCTCGAGCAGTTCCTCCGCGACAGCACGCTCTACGTCAAGCGCAAGACGGGCCATCTCAGCTATGCGCAGGACCCGCGCGGAATCCGAAGCATCTTCACTCGTTCGAAGAGCGAGACGGGCTCATCGGTGTTTGACTTTGGTCAAACAGCGAGGATGCTCTCCACGAGCGCGAACGGGCTGCGGGACTTTGTCGCGGCGTTCTCGGGCGACGAAGAGGCGGTCGCGGCGATTGCGGCACTCTGCCTTCCAAAGGACGCGAACCGACCGCCCACCGAGTTTGAGGCCTTCTCCGCTTCGGTTCTCCTCGAGTCTCTCACGAAGGACAAGCGCGACGTCGCACCCATCTACCGCGCCATCTACTCTTCCGTCAAGAACCTCGAAGCCGCCCTCGACACCCCTTCCTACGACTCGTCTTCCGCCGCGCTCATCGAGACAGACGACCTGCTGTTCGTGGTCGACTTCTACAAGCTCGGCGCTTTCAAGTCGATCTTCAGTCGAGTCGGCGCGCCTGGTCCGTCTTCGTCGAGCAGCAAGAGCAAGTCTGGCTCGTCGACCAGCCGCGAACCCCTTCTCCATCCGTCCTTCATCTCGCACCTTTCGTCGACCCTCTCGGCTCTCGGATCGGACGCTATCAACGAGGATGCATGGGATGCGCTCGAGCGGTACCTTCGCGAGCTGGGCGAGTGGCCAAACGACGGTCCTCTCTGGACGCGCCTCTCTCTCGCCCTCTCGCACCTCCGCCTGCCGTCCCTCTCGACCCTGTCACAGCTGCGCGACCTCGTCGGACAAGCGCAGCAGAACCAAGGTGCGAGTAAGGAGGTCATCGAGGTCTTGTTGCGAGCGACGGCGAAGAAGGTAGAGGAAACGAGAGGAAGGGGAACGGCGTGGAGCGAGGAGGGCGAGAGGAGGATGGTCGCGAGTTGGTGCGGGGCGTGAGGTGGGTGAGAAGCGTACTTAGCTTAGACTCTAGATCTTGTTGTCGGAATCTCTCTCTTCATCTCTCTCTCTCTCCGACGGATCAAGGTGAGGGCCAATATGGTACAGGTGTGCAGAGCGTGCTACACCGGTAAGTACTGCGAGCCGAAACCGTGCGTAAGCGCGTGCTGAACATCTCGTAGGCGAGAATGGGCGCACCGAACTCGCTCCGCGCATAGCCATCCGTGATCCGAACGAAAGCGTCGCCCATCCGCCGCTGCGCTCAAAAATTCGGTCAGCTGGTACAGCAGAGTCAAGCAAGAGTTGTAGACGAACGGGAAGTCTGCGGAAAGCTACATCAGTCTCGGAGCGGATGGAAGATGGCGAGAGGACGTACAAGAAACGAAGTAGGCCACCAGCGCAAAGCACTGAACGATCGCGCATACAAGAGTGCCGAGATATGATTGTTTCTGTGAAGCGCAGGAAGGGCCCTCAATCGGCTGTCTCTGCTCGGCGAGAGATGCGCAAGCTGAAGGGCGAGGGCGACTTACGACAAGCGCAAAGATGAGCGTAAGGATGAGCGAGCCGAAGTAGGCGGCTGTGAAGGGTAGGCGTTCCGAGCTGAAGATGTGCTTGAGGTGTGCGAGGGGGCCTTGCAGGATGGCAAAGCCTGCCATGAAGAGGACCTGAAGTCGTTCGGTAGAGTACTCCGTCAGCTTTGCTGTGGTGACGAGCTGCAGAAGACTAGCAAGGCGCGACGTACGCTTCCAAGGGTGAAGGAGAGCTACGAGCGGAAGAGGGCAAAACGTCAGCTCAACAGACGCGCAGCGCAAACGTGACATCACGGACGCACCACAAACTTCCTCGGCTTGAGCGCCAGCAACGGGAGACCCAGGAAGAAGGCGATGGCGAAGCAGGCGGCCGCTCCTGCGATGCACATGAGGAAGCCGACGAAGCGCTCCCATCGACTCAGGGCGAAGTAGCTGCGCCACAGCGGTCAGTTGACGAATTCTTAGCCAGGACGAGACAGGCGAACGCACGCCTCTTCCTCATTCGTGCGCTCGTTCGACCGGAGAGGGATTCCGCCGGAGAGGGCGGAGGTGAAGCGGGCAAAGGGCGACTGTTCGCTCGGTTGCGACTGCGAGTCATCTGTGACACCCTGCGCCCACCGGACTGTGCACACGAGCGGATACAGGTCAGTACGCGAGCAGGTCTGGTGATGACGGGCGAGGAGGCGAGGTGGGGAGCGACGAGGACCACGGGAGCGGTTGGGCGGGTCGTTGGGGGCTTCAGAATCCACTCACAGCCCTGCAAGTTCTGCCTGAACGACTGTTCGCTCATTGTCGCTGGTCGAGGCGAACTCTTGCTGGACAACCTTCTCCTCGACCACAACCTCATCACTCGACCACCGCTGGGACGTGTTCTGACTGCTTGGGCCACTCTTTGAATTTCCACGAACGCAATGCCGGCCGACCCAACCCCGACAACGCTCACCGCCGAGCCCGGCTCCTCCTCGAAGGCGCACTTCCCGCTTGACGCGAAATTCCCCGTCTACGCCACCGCATGGACGGACGACTCGACCGTTCTGCTGGCTGGAGGAGGCGGGAGCAGTCGAACGGGCGTCAAGAACAGGATCGTGAGTTGTGTGTTCAGTGCGTTCGGGACATGTGGAGCGTGGCTGGTTCGCAGGGCTGTACGCGGCTGAGAAGCGGCGTGGAGCCAAGGGTCAGAGAGAAGAGGGTTTACTGAGGCTGCTGGAACGCGCGAAGCCCCGGATTGGCCTGCTGACACCTCAGGCGCCCCCAGTCCATGTACTCCGTCGACCCGAAGAAGCGACAACTCTCGCTCGTCACCGAGCACGAGCTGTCCAAGGAGGAGGACGCGCCGATGACCATGGCCGTCAACCGGAAGGTGCTTTCGCGGCGATTCCGGACGTGATGCGGCGGAGACTGACGGTTCTCCTCCGTCCAGGCGAAAGCGCTCGTCGCTGGTATCAATTCGTCCGCCGACCAGCTGGAAAAGGGCGTCAATGAGAACTTGAGGGTGTTCAGCTACGATGACAAGTCGTGAGTCGGGCGGTTTCTGCTCGAGGAACGCAGCTGAATCCTCTCGCTCCGCAGGATCACGTACGAGAAGCGGAAACAGACGTTTACGTCTGTCGACCCTGATCACTACCAAGTGCGCCCCGTGCCTTCTGAGTCATCCGATGCAAGTACTGACCTTGCGTGCGCGACTCGCAGAAAGTGACCGCTTTCTCCCGCTCGATGCCTCCCCTCCTCGCCGCCGGCTCGACCGACTCCCAGCTCTCGCTCGTCACCTACCCGGAACTGGAAGATGTGCTCCCGACACTCCAGTATGAGAAGGAGGAGATATACGATGCCGACTTCGACGATTCGGGCGACATGGTTAGTTTG